>NC_089800.1:9545900-9643400 GCF_029633855.1 Hoplias malabaricus
TATGGAGGTGATGTTCCACTTCTGTTTGCTGTTCATGTCCACTGTAACACAAAACCAGGGTCACTATTAGTTAAAGAGTATACGCTTTCCGACTACTGAACAATGATGTTTGCTAAGTTTGTATTACAGCAACAACATGACATACTGGTTAAATCACAAAGAGATTAAACATGTACAGCTGAAAACAGTGAGAGGATAGGCCAGTGTTTCTGGTGTGTAGGTATAAGTGAGTGCATGAAGCAGGTACCCATGCTGCCGTCACGGTGCTGCTCTGTATCCGCTCCGTACTGTTTGCCTGGTCTCAGATGCTCCTGCATGGTGCGGCTGTAAGTCCTCCGTCTTCGCCGTAAACCACCCTTTCCAGCATCAACTGAACCTTGGGTCAACTCTGCCTCCTCCTCAAGAAGCTCTGCCTCTGAATGATAATAAATAACATTAAATATACTGTTTTATATAGTCATGTTGTATCCTGTCATGATTTGCATCTTGACTCATAGCTCACAGCTTTTAAACTGCCAAGAAATCTCCTAGAATGAATGAAGCAAATGACCATATTTGCTTCACTCATACATTATTTGACTTTAACACAGAACAGTCCAGTAAAATTAAATTGGAAATATTAACAAGTCACATTTCAGACAGCCTGTGCTACAAAATACCGTAAAATAGGAAACAATTATCCTCTTAACAGACCTTTCATTGTACTTCTTCTGTAACTATGAAATTATTCAATACCTATAAATGTGCAATTGCTCAGCAGAAGCAGCAAGCTATTTTCTTCCACAACATTGTTTTGTTTAAAAGACATACATTCTAGTTAGAATTATCCGTTATAACATTATCTCCAATAGCTCCAAGATACATCACCCTAGGGACTGGGGCTAGAGTCAGAGGTAAACCAACTAAAAGGAGCACCTCTAAACTTGATACTAACCAAGGTGTCTGAAATAATCCTCCAAGCCACTCCATGAGTTCTTGGTGATGAAAGACTTCACAAAACCCCATGGCTGCTTCTTGTACTTCACATCTGTATAAATTCTTAAAGGGGAAAAAACATCAAGGGTAGTATATTTTAAGAGTTTAACACTTGACTGATATAAAATTGTTAAATTACAGACAGTAACATTTGTTAAACCTCATCCACATTTAAACAGACTCCAATAGATTTAGTTGTGAATTGTCACGTTTTTAAAAATAAATGTTTTTAACTAATTAATTCATTAACCCTATTTACTCAGGGTGAAAGCACCATTCTAAAATTTAAATAGACATTATCTGTGCATTTCTGAATAATACATCAACTGGGATCTAGTGCACCATGGCAAACTTACCTAAGCCTGCACTTGCGCTTGGAGATGCGGATGATACAGAAGCGATTCAGAGTGTAGAAATAGTCGTGATAGGGAACATCATGTGTGTAGACTTCAGCATCCAGTAGGTAGTACTGTCCCTCCCTAGACTCCTTATATAAAGTCTTATTGACAACAATAGGAATTGACAATAATTTTAATATTGTGAAAAATGATAGAACCTCTAAGTAAAGGATGATATATGTTTCATGAACACTGTCAAACACAATCCTCCAAAGCACACAGCAAAAAAGTGTGAGAAAAACTAGGAACGAAAGCCAACCTGATTTTCTGTGGCTGTGGAATATTTGCCCACTAGTGGGTTGTTGATAGTGATGGTGTAATTCAGAGTCCTCTTCATAGAACCAGACGCTTCCCTCTGCCAAGTAGAAGAGGTCACGCCTGCCAAGGGAACAAACACAGTTGTATCACAACATGAGAATATAGATGCAAATAGAAAACATAAACTGGAGAATAAAAATAAATGTAAAATAATTTTGGGATTAAAAATACAGCTACAACAATTTGTGTGCTTCCCCCACAATTCACACCCACCTGTAATTTTCCTGGCATCCATAAATCGCCGGAAGAAATACGAATCATTGAAAAGCAGCTCAAACATTTTCTCAGCACTGATTCGGAACACCCTGTTCATGAACAGCCTTCCTTGTGATGACTGCGACACACAGTCTCGCTCAACTGCATGACAAAACAAATGAACAAAGTAAAATATGTTAGTATTGGCATGAACACACAATTAGTGATACAATGCAGACTGTTCATTTCAGTGAACCAAAGTATGTGTAAAAGATTTACTGCTTGTCATAGGACAAGCCTTTTCTTCAGCATTTGTACATTTCTCTACATTTTGTTGTATATTTTTACGATTATTAGTTCATTTATATTTTTATCAAAGATTTATTGCTGGTTCGGCTTGAATGGTTTCTAGAAGGGCACTAATAAGTGCAGCACCAGGTTTGTAATGGAGAGTGAAGGGGAGAGCGGTATAAAGTGTCTCCAAGGGAGAGAGAGAATTTGAGCAAGTGTTTATAATCGTTTATCATCGTGTTTCAGTAATAAATTTAGACCCTGAATGATTCTATTTCATATGTTTTATATACGAAGGGCTCCTGCACTGTGGTGGTTGAGAGTGTCTTTCTGTCATTTAAACCTACTGTGTGTGCGAGTACTAAGCGTCACTGATATTTTAAAATCATTTTCATCACGGAGTAACTTAATCCCTGAAACTGTTCTCGGCAGAAACAGGTTTCAGTGCATATACACAAGCATAAAAAAAAGGTACCAAGTTATCTGTTTTAATATCGGCTAAAATTCCAAGATCAGACAGATAACAATAACTAAACAAATCCACATATCAGCCGCCTATATATGGTCCATCACTAATTATATATATTTGTTAAAAAGCAAAAGTGGTGGGACTTTACACACATGCCCAGGTAATCTCTCACCTTCCTCCATGCTGTCAGAAAGACTGTTTTCTGACACTCTGTCTTCATTGGCATTCAGGTCTAAGGACAGCGAAGAGCGCTTGGACACTCGTTCATGGCTAAAGCAATGTAGAGAGAGGTCAGGACTTCTCTGGCGAGATGCAGTGCTCCGAGTGTCCTCCTGTTGGAAATGTAATTACAGTAAACACACAACAGCAGCTAAATCTGTAAATCGGCATCACATTATGACATATTCGATTTAGAAAGCACACTGTATAAAACATGTTAAATATTAATACTCCAAAAATGTACTTTACCCCGTTTGCAGAGAGATTGCTCTGCAGCCCAACTGAAGATTGTGTTTCATCTCCCAGAGGTGTGGAGGCCTCATAGGACGTGTCAATCTGAGTAAGACGTAGTGTGGACGGTCTTTCCATCCTTCCAATGTTATCTTCGGCTTTCATGTTTAGGCTACGACAAAGGGTGTTTTACAGGTACAAAATCTGATAACTGCAAAATGTATTTTAAATTATTTAAATAAACTAAAATACAGCTATGACAAGGACATTCACTGCTTTGTGTGAGCAAACATGTTCACTGTGGTGTGTTTGTGTCACTTACCTGCTCTGTGTGTAAGGAATCGCGTCTGATGACATTTGCAAACTTTCCATCTCTTCATGGCTCAGACCCAAGTCATTGCCATAATGCTGTTTGACCATCTGCCACAGCTCGTGCCTGCTCAGCTGCTGCAAAAAGAACTAAAGAAACTGAAACAGCCACACAACACAACTCGCATTACATTTCTTCTCAGCGACTGTAGAGAAGGAAGCTTCTGTCCGACACCAGATAAACCCAGCACAATGTACCTTTTTAATCTGCCTGACCTACCAGCCGAAAACAGCCCTAACCTGATTTTACAGTTGTTTGTGGAGATGCAATCAGAGTACCGCTGCTAGTGGGAGTGTTAATCTACCCTATACATGCCCAAATGTTTACAGTCACCTGCTCATTTGATATGAATTCTTAGTATTTTTATACCTTTACTGCAATAACAGACTTAACACTGGATATTTGACCACTGCATTCAGCCATGAGATGGTTATTGAGGCACTGATGTTGTTTGAACACCACAAATGTGTTAGATAGAGCTAAATGACTCCAGAGAATCCAGTTTCACTTCTCTACCACCCAGTCCTGAGGTTGTAAAACCTCTAGCTAACATTTAGCATTGGGCATAATAAGCGGAGTAAGCATCTGTAACCATTGGGTAAAAGACATATTAGAAATTTTTAGACACCTGTTTCCTATCACTGTCACTGGGAACAGTTTCTGAAAATGCTAATATATGAGTCTTTGGAGACAGAGTAGGTTCATCATATCATAATACAAATAAAGCATGCAAATTACTGCTGACTTTCAGAGATACTATCTTTTTTTTTTTTTTTTTTTACAATTCATATCACAATGAATAGAGCTATAAAAGTAGGTGGAACTGATTTTTGATTCCTTCAAGTCCCCCATCCAGTCATTTAAACTCCTAAAAACCTCATCTCTGTTCAGAATTAAAAATACACAAGTGATTACATAAAATAAAAATAACCCTTATAAGTCTACACCTTCACTCATTATGTTTGGATCTATAAATATGCAATTAGTCCCAGTGTCTCTCTCCACCCACTCCTCCACCACACACCTGTAGCTCAAAATGTCCCCCCTTCAAGTTTGCACAATTGGTTCCTTAGATTTATGATGTAAGAAACCCTAGCAGTCAGTGTCATGTTTTTGTGACTGTTTTTTGGAAAACTGTGCTTACACAGCAGAAATGCTCAGCTGTGACCATGAACATGTTTTTCAGAAATGTAAAATCTTACAACATATAAACAATTACACTGACATAGTTAAACAACTCCTTTTAACTTGAGAGGGACTTTAAATTATTCCACAGTAAGTGTTGAATGGGTATCTTATTCTGGCATTTATTAAATGTGAAGAGTTGATCCAGGACTGATCATCCAACATTAGTACCAGACCTTACTGAAGTTTTTAAAGTTAAAATACATCAAATCATCACATAAATGTTTTTAACATCAAGTATAAAGCCTTCCCATAACAGTAGAGAAGACAATTTCGTTGAGCAGGTGTCGACAATGGATTTGGCTAAATAACAACTATATCCTTGCAGTAGACAAACATAAAATGTTAACGAAGAACTTCGGATTTAAGCTTAAAATAAACAGCATTCATAATGATTCTGTCTATTAAGCGATTCAGCATTTGCTTCTCCATCTGACCACAGAATTCAAGAGCTTCGTTCATCGCTAAAATACAAAACAAACGACAAATTTAATCTCCAGGCCACGACTAAAAACGTTTGACACGCCTAAACCTCCTAACTTTAACTTGAAGGCATTCAGATAAACAGTAGTTCTCCTAAAAAGTAAAAAGTGTGTGTGTGTGTGTGTGAGAGAGAGAGAGAGAGAGGAACAAGACCAACGACAATAAACACTAGCCACAAACCCAACAGAACATACGGCGAACATTAAAAGGCAAAAATAACCGTCTTTAAACTGAGCCTGGGCATCAGACACGGTCAGGAAGAGTTCAACTAACCCAGCTGTGTCGGTTAGGCTGAATAAAAACAGTATGAGTGGGTTTATTCATACTTACAGCGCGGTGAGTTTCACCTGTAGAAGGCCTTTGGTGAACTATAATAACCTGTGATCTGTCACAGCACATAAAAAAGAGCCGAGAGCAGGAAGTATCTGCGCTATTTCATGCCCTACCCGTTTTCAGGCAAATAAATAAAAAAAATAAAAAAATAAAAAAAAAAACACCGCTTTTACGTTACGGTTAGATTGGTAAGTGTGGATATCCTCGGTGAATAAAATAAATATCACAAAAATAATGTTTGTTTATTTAAAGATTTTTGTTATTTTTCAAACATTTCATATCTTGGTTTTTTCTCAATACCTGGCCTAAATAACATGTGTTTGCTTGTTTTTCATTCACACAACACACAAAACTCCTCACAGAGCGGGACTCGAGCTGCTTGTTTTCAATTAGATTTTGCACAACATTATAAACAGAGACTGCACTGATTTCCCTTTTCATCAACAAAGATTGATTCAAATATTCTACTAATTTTAATGTTCTTATTAACAATTTAAATTCATTTCTTTTATTGTGAAAATTAAATATAAAATTCAATCAAAGCCCTTGCACAGATTTCTTTTTATGACATCATATTAATTAATGGATATAGTTTTTTTCTCTTTAGTTAGGTCATTGTAGCATCCCCATTAATACAATGTTACCAGAATTTGTGTTTATGTTGTATTACTAACAATATTATTGGATATTTGGATGTCCAGCATAAACTCTTTGCTAGCCCCCCTTTAGTTTGATGTAGTGAACATGGAACCTCAAAGTACCAAGAATATATTCTAGACTTCTGTACTTGAACTCATTCCAGAACAGCTCCACAATAAACTCATCCACCTCAGTGGGCTGGCCCTCCGTCTGCCAGTGAATCACCAACTTCCTCATAGGCAAAGAGCAGCAGGAAAGGCTGGGAAAATTATCATCAGGACCTTTAATTATCAGCACTGGTGTCTCCCAAGATGCACCAGTGTTCTAGTCACTGACAAGTCTTGCTAGCCTCCAGGCACAAACTGCAGTGTTGTATTAAATTTTGAAAAAAATAAATAAATAAATGGCCACTAGTGTTAACCTGTCGGGTTTGCTCAAACGACACACTTCAAGTTTCAGGAAACGTGCACAGAATATCTTAGCTGACCTGTCAAACCTTGACCACCACCTGTTTCAGCTCCTTCCCTTAGGCAGATTCTTTGTCCAAATAAGGGTTAAAACAAAGTCTGCAGATAATCATGCCATCATAATTATACAACAATTATACTACATAAGAATCACTGCATTACTGACTCACCCTCACACTCTTGAACAACCAGAGTACATAAGCTTCTTTATGCTATTGACACACTTGTATTTAACTTTTTCTTAACTTGTTATTCTATTTCTTATAATTTTGTATATTTATTATATTTTAGTGTGTTCATCTACTCTTACCTGTCTGACACACTCAGCACTTTAAATACACGTATAACGTGTTCAGCTTTACAGTGGTTGTGTGTGTGTGTGTGTGTGTGTGTATGCATCACACATTTTTATAATACTCAGGTTTACATGACTCAGTCTTGTGAAAGATCTATTGTCTGTTATTGTGTACACTTGTTTGCTGCTGTGTAATCAAACCTTATTTTTAAAGAAAAAATGTTTAACTGCAAACACACTCGGTGATTAAAGCCTAATTCAGATTCAAAAACTGATATTGATTCTCAGTGTATAGATTCCATGGTTCATGGGAGGGACTTTTGTTCAGAAATGGATGTTGTGTTCTCATGTAAAGTAGCAAGCCACACCCAGAAAGGTCAATGAACTTTAATATCCTCGTGTGCTGAGTTTCTGCTCCACCCAGCTCCAGTTTCTGAATCAAAAGAGCAACATGTGGACTGTAACATTAACATAAGCACAGGGAGTAAACACAGGGTTTACTCTGCACTGGACACAGGGGTCACTGGGACTAAAGTCCAGCTCAGTTTGGGGACCCTCTCTGCTCAAACTCAAACAAGACCTTGTAAACAGTCATGTGAACCAGAGGAATCATGTGTACATGAGGTCTAATACTGAAGGGCTAAAAGACCCTGTCATGGAAATGTTTTTAAACAAGCGATAAAGTTTTGAAAATGTTAGAATATTATTTATTTATTTATTTATTTTATTTTGGAGATGCTACATACTATATCCTCCCACTGACACAAAGTTTAAGGAGTTTTCAGCCCCGACAAATACAATCAGAACAGACTCACTGTTATAAAGCAATGGCTAAACAGAAGAATATAGGTCTTTTGATGAATGTGAATTAACAGGTTTATGTTTTTGGAGGCCTACCTTATCCATTAATATATTCTGCCACAGGCGAAAAATGGTCTGGTATGATTTCTCCCTCGTGGAAAATGATGTGAAGAACAGCTAGTGGAGAGGACAAAAACAGATTTTACTGGTTTTTCTGAGTTTATGTTTTGCATATGATAAAGTACATGTAAACTATAGATTATAGTGAGTACAATAACCTTACAACAGAGTGAACGGAAGCCTATTACTAAAATGATTAAAGCGTAATTTTAACTAAACAGTACCTTCAATATTAAAAGTTACCTTGTCTGTGTTGGTGTAGATCTGAATGGCATTTGGGATCAGTCGTGCTGTCTTCTCCCTCGACATGGATGCAATATCCTTAATATTTATCATTAGCTACAACACAAAACAATGAACAAATACTCAGTAATAACCCTGTATCAGCTCTCCAGCTACCCAGCTCAATGCCTGGTGTAAGCTATATAGCTCCAATGGGAGCTACAGTCCATGAAGCAGTTCTCTATCTTATTATAATAACAGAATACTATCAAATCCTTACAAAAATGTTTCAACATCTAAAGACTTCCCAGAAGGAAAGAGGCATTCCCTGTTAATATCCTTCATTTCATTAGAAATGCTTGTTGTCTGCCAATTTTTGACCATATTTACCTTTGTTCCCCAGAAGACATTACTGTAGAAGCAGAGCCAGTTCTCTGTGAGGTAGATGCGACCTTGCAGTAAAATGTCCTTTTGCAGAGCACAGGTATAATCTGGAGGGGAAAATGAAAAAGTAAAAGGTCTTAGAGATGCAGCCCATTAGTCTCTCTACTTTCTCTCTCTCTCTCACACCCTCTCTCATACTCTCTCACCCACTATAAGTCTCTCCAACACATCCAGTTCTTTGAATATTTTCTTGAACTCCTCACTCCTCTGTTTGTAGCTATTAGGAGATTGAGGTGACCCTATACATTGTCCAGTGATGTCCAGACCCTGCAATGGGACCTAGTCGCAAAAGGTGAGTTAAAGTTCAGCAATTATGATCATCAGGTTGTATCAAGAGGCAAGTAAAACCATGTCAAGACCTGCACTAGACCACTGAATGTACTGATTAAAAAAGTGGAATTCTAAACACTGCTGTTTAGATTAAATCATGTACTCCCAACCCATATGACTCAATAAAAATGTTAAAAAATAACTAGGATTAAAATCACTTTACAATAACTTACATAAAACATTTTAAGCCTTGTCATGTAAATTACCATTTTTATAGATAACGTCTGTGCAGAGCAGTGATATTTAAACTTTCACGCCCTTCTTACCTCCTGCTCTGAGTTCTCTGAGTTCCCCCTGACTTCTGTAGTTTGATTTCCCTCCTCAGACACATCAGTGCCTGCTGCTGACTTTGCTACGTTGGTCATCTTCCTCTCACCTGGGTAAAACAACCAAAACTTCATCAGCTTCAACCATGAACAAGGCAGGGGAAATGAGGCAAACCTAGCCTCTTTACAAATCTCCTATGACATATGACATGTGCCTTAAGCTATTTAAAGTACCATTCAAGGTGAATTCAAATATGACAAACAGGCTCATCCTGCCCTAGATTTAATTCTCAGACACTCATTTACTCTCATTGTCTCTCACACTCAAAAGACCTGGAAACAAGGAGTCTGAGAGCCTACAAACAAAGTCGACACACAACTGGTGATAAAGAATTTAGCTGAATATTCACTCAATAAGCAGCATTTTCTTATTTTCTCTCAGCCTTGCTCCATCAATAATAATATCTACTATTGCTTTCAGTTACAAAATCTCAAAAGACCTTATAAAGGCAGATAAAACATTTGAAAGACAAAATACTAAATACATATTAAATACTAACTGAAGCAACAGAGTAATTATACACAAAAAAATGTGTCTCCACTGACATTGTACTAGACATATTAGATACAAAACAACCAGTGAATTTTCAAGTGAGATTTATATGTGACACTGACAGTGGTAAAATCCTGGTAAAGAAACTGGGGACAAAATCATAATGTAAAGTATTTTTAAAGCAATGTCACAATTTAACCATTTTTAGTGTTACAAATTCTGAGGAGCTTTTTTAGAGCAGTTAAATGCTTTAGTTGTACTGTTGTCAGTCCTTCTGATTCTGAATGCTTTTCTAGTAAAAAAGCATTTCAACAAGACTGGTTAAATCTCAATCAGCAGAAACATTACAAATTTGGATGATTAACCAATTAAATCTGATGTGCTCCTACCTGTGAATCCTCTGGTCCAACATTAACAAGTTTAATCCAGTGCAGACTGATTCCAGCATAGATAAATTATGTACAAAGAAAATAAAGAGTCAAAGTTTTGCTATGAGTAGCAGCTTATTTTTCTTCAGTGAGAAATGTCTAAAAACATCCCATCACCTACTTTTAAGATGCAGTGTACCTGTGTTGTAGGTTGGAGGTGTTTTCTCACCTGGCAACAACTGAACCTCTCCAGAGAGAACATACCATTGACTACTGGAAATGAAAGAGCATTGCACAGAAATATGCATAGCATATTTGAAAGGGGAGGGCCTAAAAAGAAAAACAAAGACAGGAGAACAATTGGGCTGCATTCTGGTTTTTAGTCTTTGTTTGAAAAAAATATATAAAAAATATTTGATCAGATAAATTCAGATAAATGTTTATTATCTGAATTTGAGCTGAGGCTAACATAACACAGATGTCACCAAAAATGGCTTCAGACAACAGTCACGTTTAAATAGTTTCTCTATTTACTACAAATAGGCTTGATGGAAGCTCCAAGGCGAATGGAGCTAAGGCATGGAATGTTATTTTCATGACAATACAGATTCCTATTATATTAGTGTTAAACTAAAAAAAGCAACTTCAGATACCAGCCCATGATTATCTGTTACAATTGGAGTCAAGTGGAGTGTTCAATTAATCTCTTTAGAAATCATTAATATTCATCAAATCTGATCACAGATAGAAAGATACAGACAAATAAAATAGCACAATACAGAAGATAAAGTGAGATGACATCAGCAACATTTACTGCAGAAGTATCCGGACACTGCACTGGAGCAACAGGATTCCAGAGAACAGAGTAGTAGATCCAGTCCTGCAGAGCAACATCATCACTGAGACATGAGTCACACACACACACACACACACAAATAACTGACATTATCACCATTATTTCATCAGGAATTCAACTATGATCCTCAGACACAAACAGTAAGAAGAGTGCAAAAAAGCCCAACCATAAGGTTTGTGCACTGCATAGTAAATTCCAATTGAAAAGGCAAATTAAATACTAATAAGAAGCTCCTTATTTACATCAAAATGTAGTCCTTTTTTCAAAGAGTGCAAAGTCTGCTAACAAATCTTAATAAGTCTCCTTCTACCGTTATTGAAGTAATATCATCTTATATCTCTTAATCAGTAGCTTAACATTGTAACACCTGATACAACATTAACATCAATGTTCAGAAATACAGAAAATTGTCCTGCTAGTTAAACTGTACTTCCGTTTCTCACTTTTAAATCTGTGCAAAAAATGTTAGTATATTCATAGTATTCAGTACAGCAGTAAGCAGTTACAGAGGCTGTGCTGTATGTTTACAGTGCTTTCTCACAACCTGAACAGCTAATATTATTCATTCATTCATTATCTGTGAACGCTTATCCAGTTCAGGGTCGCGGTGGGTCCAGAGCCTACCTGGAATCACTGGGCGCAAGGCGGGAACACACCCTGGAGGGGGCGCCAGTCCTTCACAGGGCACAGCTAATATTAACGGTCACTAATTCTCAGATCCTCCTGTTTCTCTAACAGTTACATATACAAGCCGCTTTCATAACTGAAATAAGCCCTCATTGTTATCGGTTGTGCTTTCGTTAATGACCTCAAGTCCAGAACTGGTAAAAACTAACTTTATAAACCAGACTCTGACGGTGAATCGAAGGCCAGTGAAGCTGATGATTGGAGCAGCTTTATATTTCAATAGGCGCCTTAACGAAGGCTGTGGCGCATTTTCAACAGAAAAATTAAATTGTATATAAGTATATTGGTTCCAGGCAAGCTACATTTTTTTTCTGGTATCCTATCTTATGTTATTTTAGTATGTTTAAGGGCTATTAATGAATCCATTGTGAGTGGGCACTTCATACTAAATAAACGTTATGGTCAAACTAACTTTACCGTGGTCCCGCACTTTGAGAAACGCTGTGTTACACAGGAACAATCTGTTTTCAAACAGTGCAGAGTCTGCTAACAAATCTTAACAAGTCTCCTTCTACCTTCGACCTTACTAACATTACGCAGAAACATTTCACAAATGCTTTGAACCAACTTAATTAATATGCATCTCACCATCAGAGCTGCTAAACATTTTATTCGAAAAATACAACGAGATTTCTTTCAGCGTGTTTAAAGACGCTTTTGTTTATCTTCATTAAAATTACTCTGCCCAGCAGCGACACCTGACGGAGAGGAGTATGTTTCACTAAACAGTTATGAACGGTTTTCCAGGCGACATTTGATTCTGATCTGTATTTACTGCTCATTATAATCCAACAAAACTCAACCAAATTAAAAATGTAAGCTTTGAGTTACACCACTCTTTTCAATTGCAGATCTGCTTTAAATAATTTTTGTGCAACTTTCATATTTAAATTTTTTTATAATGATTAGCATGCGACAAGAAATTCACATATGGTAAAGAAAAGGATAAATACAGACATTATATGACAGGAATACGAAAAAAAACCGTATTCATAAAATGTATTCATATTAATAATTGCTGCTAGTATATTTAATAATTATTATACAGTGCCATATATAAATATCAATATTTATGACTAAAATACTAGCTTCTATAACAATAAAAAGAAGAAACAAATGATATAATTATTTAAACTAATAATACACAAAAATTATACATAAAATAAATATTAAAGAATATATAACTGCTCTTCAATGTTGTAAGTCAAATAAATTCCACAGTTATAATTGTTTTGAAGGAAGGTGATTATCTGCAGTAGAAAATGATGTACATATCACTCTGGTTGTTGGCTGGATATATAATAACAAATCTGCTATCTGATTGGCTGCAGGTGATAACCATGTATCCAGCCTGCTGGCCCCACCCACTGACTCTCCATTGTGCTGCAGTGTGTTTGAGGAGTGATGTCATAAAAAAGAACAGTGATGTCATTGCAGAGTGGGATAAAAGGCAGCAACTGTTACTAACATCAAACCACATTCTGTTGCAGTTCTGCAGAAGAGACACTGAATTTGGGTTTGTTTTCCAGTTGCTGTGTTTTCAATATTTTCCATTGAACAATCTGTCAGGCATTTTTAAAAGAAAGAAGATAACCGAACACGAGTAAAAAAAGTACCCTGCTTGTGGGCTGAGAGCTTTTTGGAGACAGTCCAGGAGGACAGTTCTGACGGCTGGAGAAAAAATATTCAGTTACCTGGTAGAATCTACATTGAACCCAATAAAAGTGACCTCCAAGATGGAGCTGGATGTTTGTGTGGAGAAAAAGGAGGATGAAATAACCCAAGACCATGCAAAAGTCCAGAGCCAAGAGGAAATTTCCAGAAAGGTCTGGGCCTCAATCAAAAAGACCACCCCTTCTAATGCTGACCTAGGATTTTCAGCTCCACCTGTTCTCAGAGGGTCCAGCTTTTGTGAAGAAGTAGACAGCTTGATGATGGATAGGATGTCAAGTAACACAGAACGGGTCCTACATAAAGCCCACCCCTCCACATCTGGGCCCACAGTTGCTTGGAATGTCGCTTCTCTGCCTACCAGTGGCAACCTTATAGAGCCCTCCAGCAATGAGGTGAATGAACAGGGATGGGGGACTATTCTACATATAATACTGTATGCAGAGGTTTGTGTTGTTGATTTTCAAAATTTGCAGAATCTGTGCCATATTTGAGCATTTTTTATGATAAATCTCATGTAATCACAACAGGGATGTTCATTGTTACTGTATAAGGTAAGATTCTCTTTAGCAAATCTATTATTATTTATTTACTAATATTATTATTATTATTTTCCAACATCAAGTGTTCAGACACAGAGGATTTTGAGGCCGTTGCTGAGGAAAGCAAAGACTGTGAAGGTCAGGGAAAGAAAGCAGGGATAAAATATTCCCAGGATCTTGGAAATGAAGAAGGAAACATTCTTGTTCAGAAGGTGCAGACCTCATTCTTTAAACCACATATTATTATGGTGGAGACCTGTCCTGCTATTGCTAGGCTATTTCCCACCTGGCAGAATGACACGGAAGCGCAGGAGGAGGATGATGATGAGGAAGCTCCTGAACAGGTTTGTGGGAGATATGTGGAGTTACTTTTCATATTCATTCAAGAAAAAATTCAGCAGTCACATTAGAATATCTGTTATTATCCCTCAGATTTCTGGGCCTACTGTTGCTTGCAGTGCTGAGGCACATCTGCCTGCCAGAGGCAACTCAACAAAGCCCTCCAACAATGAGGTGAAAGAACAGGTAAGCAGGTGGGATGGGGACTAATCTGCCTATGATACATATACTTGTATGAAGAAGTTTGTCTTGTTATTATGTGAAAATAAAAACATATTGCACGTTTGATACATTTTCCAATTAGTATAATCATAATTATCCAATATATATAAACTGTGCTCTACAATTTGTAAAAACAATGGCATTTTTAAGCATTTTTATTATAAGACTCATGTAATCAGAACAGGGATGTTCAATTTTACTGCATAAGGAAAGAGTCTTTTTAGCAAATCTATTGTTATTTACTTTTCTGATTTCTAGGAAGCTCTTGCTGTTGACCTTGAAATTGAACAAGAGTTCACACTGGAAAGGGTCAGCAAGGAGCATAAGGATTGCGTGGGAGATGGAGACAAAGAGGATAAAGTTCCAGTCCAGCCGGCTGAGACCTCATACTCCAAACCAGCCATCGCTGTGGTGGAGATCCGTCGTCCTACCTCTGGTCTGTCTCAGGCCTGGCAGATTGACACAGAAGGGCAGGTTTGTTGGGGGCTGTGGAGACACTGTTTAAATACACTGAAGAAAAACCCAAGCAGTCGTATTAGAATATCTGTGTTTCACTCCTTAGGCTTCTGAGGAGACCGTTCCATGCTCCAAACCAGCTTTCCCAGTAATTGAGACCCTTCTTCCCACTGCTAAGCCTTTTCAGGCCTTGAAGGACATCACCAGAAAGCAGGAGGATGAGAAACCTTATAGCGAGGTTAGTGGGAGGGATGTGGAGACACTGTTTAAAAGCACTGAAGAAAAACTTCAGCAGTTGTATTGGAATGTCTGCATTAACTCTTCACACACATGTTGTTAAGATTCATTCCAACATCAAGAGTCCAGACACAGAGGAGTTTGAGGCCATTGCTGAGGAAAGCAAAGACTGTGAAGGTCAGGGAAAGAAAGCAGGGATAAAATATTACCAGGATCTTGGAAATGAAGAAGGAAACTTTCTTGTTCAGAAGGTGCAGACCTCATCCTTTAAACCACATATTATTATGGTGGAGACCTGTCCTGCTACTGCTAGGCTATTTCCCACCTGGCAGAATGACATCGAAGCGCAGGAGGAGGATGATGATGAGGAAGCTCCTGAACAGGTTTGTGGGAGATATGTGGAGTTACTTTTCATATTCATTCAAGAAAAAATTCAGCAGTCACATTAGAATATCTGTTATTATCCCTCAGATTTCTGGGCCTACTGTTGCTTGCAGTGCTGAGGCACATCTGTCTGCCAGAGGCAACTCAACAAAGCCCTCCAACAATGAGGTGAAAGAACAGGTAAGCAGGTGGGATGGGGACTAATCTGCCTATGATACATATACTTGTATGAAGAAGTTTGTCTTGTTATTATGTGAAAATAAAAACATATTGCACGTTTGATACATTTTCCAATTAGTATAATCATAATTATCCAATATATATAAACTGTGCTCTACAATTTGTAAAAACAATGGCATTTTTAAGCATTTTTATTATAAGACTCATGTAATCAGAACAGGGATGTTCAATTTTACTGCATAAGGAAAGCGTCTTTTTAGCAAATCTATTGTTATTTACTTTTCTGATTTCTAGGAAGCTCTTGCTGTTGACCTTGAAATTGAACAAGAGTTCACACTAGAAAGGGTCAGCAAGGAGCATAAGGATTGCGTGGGAGATGGAGACAAAGAGGATAGAGTTCCAGTCCAGCCGGCTGAGACCTCATACTCCAAACCAGCCATCGCTGTGGTGGAGATCCGTCGTCCTACTGCTGGTCCGTCTCAGGCCTGGCAGAATGACACAGAAGGGCAGGTTTGTTGAGGGCTGTGGAGACACTGTAAATGCACTGAAGAAAAACCCAAGTCGTCTATTAGAATATCTGTTTTTACACCTCAGGCTTCTGCGCCCACTGTCGCTCGCATGTCTTCAATGTCCTCAAACAATGAGGAGAATGGACAGGTAAGCAGGTGGGATGGGGAAATATTCTGCATATAATAGAGTTGTGTGTGGAAGTATGTTTTGTTGATTTTTTTTTTATTAATATCATGGTTTATTGCTGAATTTAAGATGTTATGAACAATAAAATGTGGCCTGTACAACAAATATAGCATATTTTAGACTTTTCCCAATGTCTTAAATAAGAATAAATATTATATATTAATAAACCATGCTCTGAACTGTGCAGAAACAATTCCACATTTGGGCGTTTATGGTTACCAAAAACATGTAAGTAGAGCAGGATTGATAAATTTTGCTACTGCTATTGCTTTTTTTTTTTTTAGGAATCTCTTCCTGTTGATCCAGAAATTGAACAGGAGTTCACACTAGAGAGATCCGGTCTGAAGCGTAAGGATTCCCTGGGGACTGGAGACAAAAAAGAGAATGTTCCAGTCCAGTGGATTCAGAGCTCATACGTTAGACTGCCATTTCAGGCCTGGCAGAACGACCCAGAAGAGCAGGAGGATGAGGATGGGGAAGCCTGTGAACAAGTTTATGGGAGAAATATGAAGACACTGTTTATATGCACTGATAAAACCTCATCAGTCATATTAGAATATCTGTTATTATCCATCAGATACCTGTTCTTAAGTTTCATCTCAACAACAACCTTCTGGACACAGACGAGGTTGAGGCAGGTTGTGAGGAAAACAAAGACTGTGAGAGCCAGGGAAAAGAAACAAAAGGAAATAATTCCCTGGAAGCAGAAGATGAAGAGGAGAAAGTTCTAATCCCATGGGTGCACGCCTCATACTCCAAACCAGCTATCCCTGTAGTGGAAATGCGTCCTCCTACTGTGAGGCAATTTCAGGCCTGGCAGAACATCACTGAAGAGCAGGAGTATGAGGATGAGGAAGCTTGTGAACAGGTTTGTGAGAAGGATGTGAAGTGCACTGATTATTAAAATGATATGTGCACTTATTAAAATATTTGTTTTTACCTCTCAGACACATGTTTATGAGATTCAGCCAGCAGAACCTGTGGTAGAGGCCCTTTTTCCTACTGCTAGAAATAAAACAGTGAGAAAGAATTCCCTGGGAGCTGGAGATGACGAGGAGGAAGTTCAAGCCCAGAAAGTTCAGACCATATATTCTGAATTGGCTAACCCTGTGGTGGAGACCATTCCTCCCACCGTTTGCCCATTTTCATCCTTGAGGAACAACACAAGATGGAAAGACAGTGAGGGCCAGGAAAAGATAGCAGTGAGAAAGAGAAAATGGTGGAGAAGGTGAGGTTTAGAACTTAAAGTTTGGAGCATTTGAACGTTAGTGCTTTCTGAATTGAAAGCTTTATATATGAACCTAAATTAAATTTACAGCTATGAATTCATTGATTTCCTTTTTTAACAGTGTGATCTGTTCTGATCTGATTTTAAGGCTCCTCTGCTGGCTGCCTTGTGTTGGTGCAAGATCTGGCAAAAAGCACAACTAGAGTCCATACTCCAGCTTCATTCCACATTAAGGAATAAGACCACAGTAAAAATAAACTGTGTAGAAATATATTTGTCATCCTTCAGTTCTTCATTGCTGTCTACAAACATTGTCTGGGTTTTTCTGTAGTATTCCCAAAGATTCTCAATGGATTTTAAACTGAATTCCTTCATGCCATTCTGACTTGAGCAGTATACCATACTTTATTGTGTGGGTGCATTTTTTAAATGTTTTTTCTCCCTTTAACCTAAGAGTAAAGCTACTGAGCTTCAAGTCTTACAAATATTTTATAAACAAGGCACGCAATAAGTACAGAGTAAGTACCTTATAAGTACCGTATGTACCTTAATATAAAACAATTACTGCGTACGCAAAGGGTATGATACAAGAAATATGTGGTTATTACTGGTTAACTTACAAACATTTTACAAATAAAACACGTAGTGCTAACTACATTCAGAATCCATTGCACTTCTAAGTATAAATATAGATTCATTCATTCATTATCTGTAAGCGCTTATCCAGTTTGCAGTGGGTCCAGAGCCTACCTGGAATCATTGGGCACAAGGTGGGAATACGCCCTGGAGAGGGCGCCAGTCCTCCACAGGGCAACACACACACATTTACTCACACACTTTTGAGTCGCCATTCCACCTACCAACGTGTGTTTTTGGACTGTGGGAGGAAACCCACACGGACAACACACTAACTCCTCATAGACAGTTGCCCGGAGCGGGAATCGAACCCACAACCTACAGGTCCCTGGAGCTGTGTGACTGCTGCACCACCTTACCGCCCATAAATATATTACAAAATTAAATTGAAAGTATGACAATTTATGCAAGTTACTGTAATGACTGTAATGTTTTATAAATAAGGAATGCAGCTACTAATTTGAATTCACTGTGTTTCTGAATGTAATTTAAGATCTTTTAAAATTATTTGCAGTGCACATACTTTCATTACAGGCATTAGCATAGATTCGGCTATGTACATAAAATGCCCTAATACATATAGTTAAAACAGTGTAAAATATCTCAGAAGTATGTTATGATGTGGTAAATCACATGTCCTAAACCTAATGAGCACATACCACCATGAAACTGTGACTGGAGTCAAGCCAGCCTCAACTTGAAAAAGCTTGGACAAACTACCCCCTCGTTGTTTTGGTAGAAAACTGCGTATTCTGAACATCGCTGTAAGAGTCAAAGAGCATGAGAGTCAATGACAGGAAATGAATGTAATATATATATAAAATTAGAATATCATGAAAAAGTTCATTCATTCATTCATTACCTGTAAGCGCTTATCCAGTTCAGGGTCGCGGTGGGTCCAGAGCCTACCTGGAATCATTGGGCGCAAGGCGGGAATACACCATGGAGGGGGCCTCATGAAAAAGTTGATTTATTTAATAATTCCATTCAAAAAGTGAAACTTGTATATTATACACATTCATTACACACAGACTGATACATTTCAAATGTTTATTTATTTTAATTCGATTATTATAACTGACAACTAATGAAAACTCCAAATTACAGTATCTCAGAAAATTGGAATATTACTTAAGACCAATACAAACAAAATGATTTTTAAAAATGCTGGCCAACTGAGCAGTATGAACATGAAAAGTATGAGCATGTACAGCACTCAATACATAGTTGGGGCTCCTTTTGCCTGAATTAGTTCAGCAATACGGCGTGGCATGGAGTCGGTCAGTTTGTGGCACTGCTCAGGTGTTATATGAGAGCCCAGGATACTCTGATAGTGGCCTTCAGCTCTTCTGCACTGTTGGGTCTGGTATATTGCATCTTCCTCTTAAGGTCAGGCTAGTTTGCTGGTCAATTTAGATCAGGGATACCATGGTCCTTAAACCAGGTACTGGTAGCTTTAGCACTGTGTGCATGTGCCAAGACTTGTTGGAAAACGAAATCTGCATCTCCATAAAGTTGGTCAGCAGCAGGAAGCATGAAGTGCTCTAGATCTTCCTGGTAGACTGCTGCTTTGAACCTTGAACCTCAGAAAACACAGTGGGCCAACACCAGTAGATGACATGGCACCCCAAACCATCACTTACCATATTGTTTAGAATGCGCAGTTCTACCAAAACAATGAGGGGGTTAGTTTGAGCAAGCTTTTTCAAGTAGAGGCAGGCTTGACCCCAGTAAACTCTGCTAATGCCTGTAATGAAAGTAGCTGACCATGTCCTTCTCTGTATGTCCACTGTAAATAATGTTAAAGGATTTATTCATTCATTTTCTGTAATCTCAAAAAAATGTTTGTAAGATACCCAGTAATAACCACATATTTCTAGTATCATACCTTTTACTTACTAAGTACTTATTTTATCTTACGGCTTACTTGACAGTTACTTATTCTGTATTTACTCAGTAATTAGCGGGCTATAATTTAAAGTGTTACCAAATCTTTGAGTGTAAAATTTGAGTGCAGTGTCATTATGGGCAACGCTCGTGCTGAATAGTTCCTGTACAGTCTGTGGTCTAGCCTGTTATGAGACAGGACAGTACATCGTGTAGTTTGTTTACCATGTTAAAGAACAGCTGAAATTATTCCAGGATCAGATGCAAGGATAAAAACAAGACCACATCACTGATACAAGCATCTCAGACACAAACCTGTACATATGTCATCATTACTTTATTCTTTCATCACTTAAACTCTGTCACATGAGCAGTACAGAAGAGAAGTGCACTGCTCCAATCATACAGCAAATACAAAGAACAATACGGCTTAAAACAATAAAACCAAACAGAACACAGGTAACCACAATAACTGCTGGCAATAAATATTAACTCTGTTTAAGTAATCACGTCTCGTAGATCTTCTGTACAGAGAAAAAAAAAAAGAACGATAATTACACCAAAATGAATGCATGAAATTTACGGATAGGATGACAAGAAAAGTTCACTGGAGAAGCAAGCAGTGCTGGGATTATTAGGTAGGAATTTACATCCATAACACACACACACAAAATGAACAGAGATGTCTTGATGCACAAGAATGGCATACTACTGCTACATAACAAGGGAAAGCAGAGCAGCGGAATGTGTGGAGAGAAGGACAGCTGGGTTCAGGTGCAGTGTCCCAAGGGATGACTGGACTAAGACAGGAATTTAGTCCTCCAGCGTGCGGAAGGCATTCTGCATGTCCTCATGCAGCTGGGCATAGTCTGCTTTAATTTTGACCTCACCCTCCTTCACGGGATCCTGAGAGAAAAAGGAGAAAGATAAATTGAACTTAAACCAAAATGTATCTGTTGTTATATTACTTAAGAAAACATTCTTTCAGCTGCCTCTAAAAATGATTTTGGTTAAAATACTATGAACCACTGGGCAGGGAAAATGATTAAGCCAGGGAAAAATCAACAGTCACATCGTAGCCGAGCCGGACTATTATTTGTCTGATTCATGTGCGACTAAAACCCAAGAAAACACCCTCTGTTTTTATTTTAGGGAATTATTGCAGGAAATTGAAGTTCAGTCATTTGAAATCACTAACATTAGTCAGGCCACTTTGCAAGATCTGAAATGTAAATTTACAGGCTTACCTTAAATTTCATGGAGCTGATCTTGTAAAGGATCTCTCCCATGTGTTCACGGATCATGGCCCAAGTGATCTTGTTGTCGCTCTGAGCTGTGGTCTCTACCGCATGACGAGCCATATCATAGAAGGCGATCATATTTGACAGGATGCCCACCGTCTTGTAGAATGGACAGAACCTGGAGAATTGGAATGAAAAGATCATTAGCTGTAATTTTCATACTCGTGATTGTACATGGTATTCATTAAATAACAGGGTGCATACGGCTCTGAAGAATGGTTTGCAGGTAATAAGAGAGAGTACATACTGGGTCATAACGATATGTACAAAATATTAAAAACTACAAAATCACAGTGTTATATACTGGAGTGTATAGTTATATAATGGAAATAAAAAAAAGTCCTCTTCAGAAGACAATTAAATAATCAACCTAAACAGATCTCAAATTTTTAAAACACGTTTCAGCATGAAGCTCCAGAATTTGAGAAACATGGATTTATATGATTATATTGAAATATACAATTATATTTGATGCAATTACCTGTCATAAGGTGTGTAACCGTTCTGCTGCAGGAAATCATCCTTGATTAATTTAGCAACTTCTAGTGTGATTTTATCAGTCTCAGCCAGCGAAGCCTGAGAAATAGCAAATAAAAGTTAATGTTTACTGATACTTCAGAATTTCACATTTTCAAATAATTATCATATAAAAATTGTGCAAGATGTGCATGCTGTCTCACCTTGCCCACAAGCTGGACAATCTCAGCCAGGTCCTCTTCCTCCTGAAGAATCTCCTTGGCTTTGGTACGTAGCGGCACAAACTCAGGGAAGTGCTTGTCATAGTATTCATCCAGAGCTCGTGTGTATTTACTGTAGCTGATCAACCAGTTCACTGAGGGGAAATGCTTCCTCTGGGCCAGTTTCTTATCCAGACCCCAGAAGACCTGAAAAGGAGGGAGAGAAATAGAGATAAAAATTGCACAACAACAAATAGAGTGTTACTGGTTTGCGTATTAACCCAAGTGTAATGGTTCTTACCTGAACAATACCGAGAGTTGCAGATGTCACAGGATCTGAGAAATCACCACCAGGGGGCGACACACTGCAGAACCATACCAAACTCATTATTCTCCAAACATCAGTGAAAAAGATAAGGCTAACACGAGTTGGATGTAGGCTACAAAATATTATACTTAATTTGCAAAAGAAACTACATTCATATTTATTACATGTTTGTTAATGTTCTCACAGTAGGAATGTTGATCTGTAGTCAGTTTATAGTTCACACTTCTGTGGCCCAGGCCTTTCCACAGTACAGCACCACCATTAGTCCAAATATATACTCACGCGCCCACTATGCTGACACTGCCCTCTCGTTCTGGATTACCGAGACATTTCACACGGCCGGCGCGCTCGTAAAACGATGCCAGTCGAGCTCCCAGATAGGCAGGATATCCACTGTCTGTTTAAAAGACAACACACAAACAGTTAAAGAAACAGAGATGCTAATTCATTACTTTGTTCAATTTAAGAACTGCAAAAACATGGATTATCCATTCACCAGCGGGCATTTCTGCCAGACGGCCAGAGATTTCTCTTAGAGCCTCTGCCCATCGAGAAGTGGAGTCAGCCATCATGCTCACATTGTATCCCATGTCCCTGAAGTACTCAGATAAAGTGATTCCTAAAGTAAAGATGAAAAATAAGCAAAAATACGTTATCTAAAGGAAAACAACATCCATTACAACTGGCATAACAAGCTTTGCAGTGGAGTCTGACCTGTGTAAATGGACGCTTCTCTAGCTGCCACGGGCATGTTGGAGGTGTTAGCAACCAGAGCTGTTCTCTTCATGATACTTTCCACTTTGCCATCCACCTCCATAGTAAGCTGTTAAATAAGAGCATAGTCCAAGCACATGAACTCCATCCATAATCAATTACAGCTAGCATCCACTAATTAGAATGACATCTCTGAGAGTTTAAGGTGTTAGAGATACACTGTCACAAAAGTATCACCTCACCTCAGGGAAATCTCGGAGTACTTCAGACATCTCATTCCCACGCTCTCCACAGCCCACATAGATGATGACATCACTGTTGGAGTACTTGGACAAGGACTGAGAGATCACGGTTTTGCCGCATCCAAAAGCCCCTGGGATAGCTGTGGTCCCTCCCTGCACACATCTGTGAAGATAAAGTGAAAGTGTCACAAAACCTATAAAGAAAGCAGGAATGAATGTACATAAAATAGCAAAAGTGTATAATATGAAAAACAAATACTCTGATTATTTTCTCTGGAACATCATTGATAGGAAACACCTCAGCAAAACAGCAGTGGCCACATGGACCACATATTGTGATATGTATGCTATTTTGCACACCTCAAAACCTTGTTCACAGAAACCTAATCACGTCACTCACGGGAAAAGGGCATCCAGCACTCTCTGGCCAGTAAGCAGTGGGTGGTTAGCAGGTAGTTTCTCAGTGACCGGTCGAACCTGACGCACTGGCCACACCTGAACCATCGTGAACTTTTCTTTCACCCCTTCAAACTCCAGCTCCAACACCACATCCTAAGCCACACCACACACACACACCAACAACAATTCCAGGTCACATTGATGCTGATTATTATAAATACAGTGATTTTACAGTTTAAAGCAAACTGCTCACAGAGACATCGTAGTTTCCAGGGGGAGCCACGTAGGTGACAGTACCGCGGTTCTTGGGCGGCAGCATGATCTTGTGCTTAATGAGAGAGTTCTCATAAACCAAACCGTAGATGTCACCTCCAGTTATGTGACTTCCAACCTGAAAAAGAATTGAGGAGTAAGCATTTCATTTAAAAGAGAAACTATTCACTAAATACAAAAATAATACCAACAAGTCATCACTTGCATGTTGATGCATTTGCATCATTATTGTTTATTGTGTGTAGGGTTGTGATTACCAATTTATTATGTTTTGTTTTTCTCACAAGTTTTAAAAACCAGCACAAAAAAAAGAGGTTCCACCAGTTTAATTAATTTCAGTAAACCACACAGACTATTTTTAAGCAGTTACCCGTAAACTCTTGGAGGGAGAGAACTCCCATTTCAGGTCCCGGTTCAGTGCTCCAATGTTCACTCCTCTGGGGATGTAGATGCTCTTGGTCAGGTCATTAATATCTTTGAGCGGACGCTGGATACCGTCAAAGATAGAGCCCATGATTCCAGGTCCCAGTTCCACAGAGAGAGGCTTCCCTGTACGCAGCACTGGATCGCCAACAGACACACCAGCTGAACACAGCTTAGGAAATCTAACACACTCAAAGAATTCAGAGTCTGAATGCATCATGATACACTGAACTAAAGGTGGAGGTTCAATTGCAACCAATACTAAATAATTTTATGCATTTGCCACCTTGAATGATCACTTTAGCTAGGGATTTATAGTTCTTAAAGGACGCAGAGGCAGCTCTCCATTAAAAAATACTAAATAAACATAAACTGTAAACATCTCCTTCCATTTCAAAGCTCATCATTTAGTTTGCTTGTTAGTTCAACATGCACCATTTAGTTAAGCCTATGATGGTTGTGTCTGTACTGAATTCCCTAAACAATACAGTATAATAACTTCATTTTCACTGTATTACTTATAATATCAGAGATCTAAAGATTATACAATATTATATATATAATATATATATATTATATAAATAATACTCTGTTCTATGTAAGAAAGAAGCTTCTTTGGATTTTGAGATCTGTGGGGTTCCCGGAAGCAACCCCCACTGGATAAAGAGGGATGGAATGTGTGTGTGTCTTACTGTACAGCAGTCATTAGATCGTAAATGCTCTCTGCAGAAACAAACCTTATTGGTCACAGCAGCCATTAAAGAACATGAGTTCAAATATTACAATAAAACTATTCCAAATTTCTGTGTTACAGAAAACTCTCGATTTAGAGAAAGGCAGCAACTTAAACTCTTCTGATTAAACATGTGTCTGACTCAGAGTTGCTGAAGGATACAGGTTTCCTCATACACCTGAATGGTAGCCATATCCCCCTCCAAACGGATGATCTCTCCCACCAGCTCACTGTGGCCTACTCGCACCAGCTCGTACATCGCTGCCCCAGCCATGCTGGAGGCTGTCACCACTGGGAGGGAAAACACAAATATAGTTCACTTATGGCAAATATCAGTCTTTCTGAAGCATGCATGTATTACTCCAATAAACTTATAATGTGCTGGGATTCTGCAATGTCAAATATTTCACAATGTTTATGAGGCTGTAAATAAAATAAGAAACTAACTATGTCAAGATTTAAGTTATAAATACATTAATATCAACAAGTTAACACTTTCTTTTATTAATACCCAGAATGTTCGATTGTCAAATATCTAGACAGATAACAGGATTGAAATATGAGAAGTGTACACAAGTCCTTTCATCTGTGTCACTGACCAGGTCCAGACACGCCATGCACGTATCCAAAGTATCCCTCACGCTCCTCATCACGGATCTTCGGAAGCTTGGAGAAATCCATGATTAAAGTGTGTGTCTGGGGGCAGATAGAGAGTGACAGCAGCCATCATTAGCAGGAACAGAGCAGCAGATCACTGACCAGTCTCCTCAGACTTCACTGATCAAGATGGACAGGAAAATGCACCTTTTCATTTCGTCAATGTCCAATGAAAAACAAGCATCTCCAAAATGGCAGTTTTACAAGAAGGAGAAGGAATAAACTCTTAAATCTAAAACCTTCTTAAATTTCAATGAAAGTCAATGTGTAAAGATTATACCAGGGGCATTATTAATCCTGTTTAATTAAATTAGACATACTGTAGTTGAAACGTTGATGGCTACACGAATGGTAAACTGTGTATATGTGTCAAAATATTGCGTATAATACATTTTGTATCATTTTGACCTTAGAAAAATCACAGCATTTTGTGATATTTATGGAGCAGTCACATGACAGCAGCCCGTGACTGACTGACTGTAATGAAAAGAGGAAGGGGGCAATTAAACTCTTGAGTAATTCTGGAGAGACTGTACTCATTGCCACATCAGTGTTTACAGCTGTATGGAAATGGAAAATATAAATGGGATTGAGCCCTACTCATTCATTCCAGCAGTAAAGGGATATACATTCCCCTCTTCCCAGGTTTTATTTTTTTTTTAACTTAATATATTACAATACAATGGCTTGTACAAAAACAACAGACAAAAATCTGACTTCATCCCACATGTGAGGAGACAAACAACAAAAAGCAATGTGAACAATGCATGCCGTTATAAGTGGTCTCCTGTTCCTAAAAGTCTAGCCAAAATCTAACAAATTTATAAAAACAAATCTAGCTGTATGTCCACATTTAAAGGAACCCTTGTGAATAGAGGTGGACAATATTATTATTTAACTTACTATATGATAGCGGCACCCTAAGAAGGTTCTGTTGACGTTTAATTGGTATTGTCAGTATGATACTAGTCTTCTAGTGAGTTCCCTCTGATATTTAAAGACCCCCTCCAGTGAAAATCAAGGTTTTTTGTTTTATACTTTGTTAATATGACAGCGCAGTGTATTTATATGAGAGAAGAGGAATCACAAGAGAAATAAGCAATTAATGCCATGCCTGAGCACTTCTGCTTTGAAACTTCAGCATTTTAAAATCTCATAAACACAAATTCTGACAAAACCAATACCATCAGTTTGCTTTTGAACTGCAGGTTAATGGTGGAGGACTCAGTATGGATAGAGGCAGTCACACACTGCATATTAATAGATCCACACATTATTAATGAAGGTGAAGGCTACGTCATAACTACTTTTAAAGGCATTATAAACTTTCATTTTTACTTGGAAATAGATTATACATCATTAATTTTGATGAACATGTGTTTTAATGATTGAGGTGCACCAATTTTGCACATTTACAAATATGGGGGAAAAAAAACATAACATTGCAATGTAAATTTTCAAAAAATCATTATGTTTCACCCCCTATCACCCAGTCCTTTCTGTTAAGCAACTGTCACATGATGCTGAGAATTCAGACTTCTCCATTAGGCTCCAATGACAAAGTAACATGATCTTTAGAGCCTTAAAAGCACGATAGAACCTGTGTTCGTCACCTATAATATTTTGGACATTACTCTTGTATTCAAAATAATGCATATAAACAAAAAACGCCATACAGAGGCTGCAGTTCAGTCTTTAGGCCCATTAAGACACAGCTAGTCACATCCTTGTCTCATCACATGACCGTCAGAACTGCCTTCAGCTCGGGATTTTCCGTTCCTCCTTAAATATTGCACCAATTCTCTATTACTTACGGTGTATGGGAAAATTCACATAAGAGACCTTCTCTTTAAAAACAGGCAAATTATTTAAACAGGTAAATTAATTCAATACTTAATGCCAAATGACATTTTTCAAATATCAATATGGCCCGTCACTGGAAAATAAAATTATGTACTAATTTAATAAATATGGCAAACCTACAAATCCACGTATTCGTTCATTTTAAACGTCAAAAAAATAACTGAAATCAGAAAAATGCCTCATACCGCTTTGGCTAAGCATCGGTACAGTGTGTGTGTGCTTTCCCAAGGTTATAAGGAGGTTTGACATATGAAAATACACGAAATCCATCATTAATCCAATGAATATTCAACACCAATAGTCGTAGGAGCAGTAATAGCTAAGTAAAATAAAGTTTAGTTGAAATATTTATGCATATCAGACAAAATTCGCCCCGTAAATAACGTCAATGAAAAACGGCGGAGAAAGCAATGAACCGAGCTGGACGCGACCACATACTCACACAAACACGACGATGGACGAACAATGCCCTACAAATATAAACAGTGAATACCTGACGTGAAGAGAAGAACTGGGATCTGTCAAAGCTGTTTTCCTAGAATAAAACCGATGAGTATAAGCTGCTAGAAAGGGTCAGCTGACTTCATTCACTCGACGGTTGTAGTGCTGAGTGTGTGCAAACAGAGTGACACAGCGCCACCGTCAATGTATGGAAACATTGTGTTTATTCAGGTTTGTAGACGCCCCGTGTCTTCAGTGAATTCATCTGCACTACGCACGATTTTTTGTGTATTTTTTATTTTTTGTGACAGTCACGTATCTGCTAAAATACAGTGAAATGGTCATTCAAATGCAGAGTTGTATGGTTGGATTAATGCCAAATGCACAGACTCAAAAAGCTGGTCTGGCTCTGTGGTGTGGTCACCTGAGTAGAACTAGGCGAATTAACTTGGGGAATGCAGAATGCAGAAGACCACATTTTACAAAATGTTCTTCTGCATGTTGCATGCAATTACATATTTCCACCAGAAAGATCATCATTTCCCCAGACGTACCAATATAGTGCAGCTTTTAAAGTTTGCCAATCGTGGATGTTCAACAGATTTTAATCTTTACAGTTAAACATCGACTCAAACTCTGACTTAGCTCACCATATTCTACATATTAACCAACGTTTTTATTGTAATGGCACCATTACACACGCAGTACTGAATATTGAATTTTATTGGATTAACGTCAACAATAAAAATAGCACTGCTGTCTCGTCTCTAGAGATTTGAAATGTTTAAAAAAATTTCTGACTTCTTGACCTGCAGAGACTTTTATTTTGTGCTCTGAACGTGCGTAAAAATCACGCCACGTCCTGTGAGTTATTTCTGCCCGTGCCTGATTCGATTCAAAGAACCGATTCTTCACAAATGTTCACTTTAATGAATCACATACATTTTAATTAACCGCATTGATAACATATTTATTTTCAGTGAATCAGCTCATCGTGTTTGTCATATTATTGCGCTACATTATTATATACTTATTCTTATTATAATAATTATTTTACAGGACTATTATATTCGACTGATTGGAAAACAACATTGTTGATTTATTGTCTGTTTGGACCGCTTTTGTTTAAATTGCAATTCGTTACAAACAGTGGGCGAGTACTTCTGCATCTTTACCAGACTTGGTCCTTGTTTGCATGATATCTAAGTCATCTTTTTGATCCATCAATACTGCCTGGGAGAACGTAACAAACAT
The DNA here is from genome assembly GCF_029633855.1 of Hoplias malabaricus. Classification (NCBI taxonomy): domain Eukaryota; kingdom Metazoa; phylum Chordata; class Actinopteri; order Characiformes; family Erythrinidae; genus Hoplias; species Hoplias malabaricus. The sequence goes on from NC_089800.1 coordinate 9,575,199, forward strand.
ATTGTAATATTGATGCTTTGGCCATTTTGTAAACTCAAATCGCGTTTGCCAAACGAATTTTAATTTCACTGTCAGAGGATTTCGGACCTAGATAGGTGAATGTAGAAAAGTTATTTCAGGTAGTGATTCGGTTCGTTTAGTAATGACAGCAGAGGCAGGGACGATTCCTTTAGCGTTTCGGTTCAGTGAGTTAGATCAATAAATTCAGCTCATTCATACGAGTCGACTCTTTCAGATCCCAAACGGAAATTAATTTTGTTGCATATCACAGCACATGTTGCCAAAATTATATATTAATGTTTTTTTTATTTGTTTGTTTGTTTTTGTTTATACATCAATTATATGTAAACATTACACTCTAATTTCTAATACACCAAGTTTAAATCTCTGTTACACAGATGAGCTGCTAAAAGGCCAAAATCTAAACTGTTTATGTCTTATTCAAGATCACAGTGGATCTGGGACCTACACAGAATCATCGGGAGCAAGCAGGAACACACCCTGGACAGGGAACTCCCCGATTACAAAGCATCTCACACTAGATTTAGATTTGTTTTTAGGACTGTGGGAGTGATCTGTAATCACCAAATGAAACCCATTACTCCTATTCATCATTTTTCTCTGAGTATAAAGTGTAATTCCAGTGTGATTTGTAGGTTAATTTGTAATTTATAGTAAACATTGTGGCTCATTACATGAGATGAATATGGACGAAAAATTCATTGTGAGTTTCAGAAATAAATAATGTTTGCTATATAGCACAATACTACTGAGGGAGTAGGGGGCCTTATGCTGCTTTTCAGTGCATGCTGAGGTCCAACTCGTTTATCAACAAGGTGTAGTTCATGTGATTGTGTGGGAAGTTAAAAAAAAAAAACATGGATGCTCTCAATTTTTTTGCCATGTCATGTTGAATTAAGGCTTTCTGTGGGTGTTTTTTTTTTTAATATAATGTTTAAATGTTTAAAATATGTTTAAAACTCAATTACTCTTAAATTAAAATAAAATTGTACAGTATTGTTAGATATTACACAAATGCCATGTTGGGGTATTTTGCAACTTTGAAACTGCAGAGTATCATTGTCAGTATCAAACCGGATGATTCAGATAGAAAGGTTTTCTTGTCATAAACCTTATTAACCAATCCCATGGGGACTAATTGCATATTTGTTCTGTGCGTCCTCAGTGAAGGTATTTAGTTAAATGTAAAGCATTAGGGTTTTTTTTTTTTTAAATAACTCGTAAGTCTGTAATTCTGATGAACAGTTTTTAATTATTTTTAAAATTTATTACAGAAGGGGGTCTTCATGTGTATGAGTTTGAGTGAGTGTAAGTGAATGATTTAACATTTTCTACACATTATTTGTGGCACTGTTTCATGGCCCATGAGATGAAACATTTAAACAGTAAGAAGCCGTGTGAGATTTTAGATTAAGCCTAAATGAGCAAATGACTCAAGTTCGGGCCAAGTTACGAGTTGCTGAAAAAGAGCCGACTCCCGACGTTCATGTAAAAGAGCCAATTCAAAGAGTCGACACCTTGGTGAACGACACATTGCTACTACATACATGTGGAGGGTCCGGAGAGAGTGGAGCTCTGCACAAACTTAGGACAAATCCTCTGTGGTTTGGAAATATATTATTAACGTCCTGTGCATCTTTCATCACAGTCAAGTTATTTTAAACATGAAAGGGTGAGTAAAACTCTCCGCGATTGTCCATCACGACTAAAGTTTTTTCTCTTTCAGGCGGCGGGGGGAGGAGGGGGGAGTTACTGGTCGCGTTAATGTTAGCCGCTTGCCACCGTTAGCGCCTAATGTTTCACAGAGTAAACAGTGTGGGTTAAAAGTGGTGTTTTCCAGTTGAAGTTCAAGTGCCGTTAAACTCAACATAGTCTATGCAAACAAACACAGCGAAAACGGGACTCCATAGGACGTCTTACAAATCTAGGGCTTGTTAGCTACTTCTTCTCCAGCTTTTTGGGGATTTTCCGGTCCACCTTAAATAATGCAGCAGAACGCGAATGCTTCGCCATTTAAGGTGGAACGGAAAATTCTAAGTCAAAGCCTACTTGAGCTTTACGAAGCGAGGTGTATTTTTAAGTTAAACACACATCTAGCGTTATTACGTATGATTGTAATTCAGGAAGTCTGTATTATTTAAGATTTATTTACATCTTAATTGTTTGTATTTATTGTAATTAGCTACAACGGACCGTGTAGTTTGCTTTTATACTGGATTTCTGTCCACCTTAAACCAGGCGACAGAATGCGACTGATGTCCTATTTAAGGTGGAACTGCAAATTCCAGTGCAGAGCTAACAAGTACCGCGTTGAGATAGAGTCTGAAAATGTTGAGTCAGACCGAGGAGAGTCAGCTGGCTAAGTCATTAGCATGCTAAGTTCTACCCATGCCTGATCTACACTAAGAAGCTATTTGCGTGTCGGAGCCTCTTTTTAAAACCCCCACGTTTTAGGTTAAGTCAGTAAACGCAACATTTTAGTGTTAGAATAACCTCCCCAGTATTTAACACATCCTGTTTGTCCATAAAGGTGGCACACAAGGTAGCTCAGCTAGCCACCTGCTCCTAGCAGCTTAGCTTAGCTTCATATTAGTTTTTAAGTTCTGTATGGACATACAGATGGTGGTTAAAGTTTATGTTAGTTGGGTAGATAACAGTTATTCTAGGAGGAATATTACTTGTAAAGTTTCTGTTCTGTCATTTTAATCTCTAAAACCCATCTCTGTCAATTACATTTACATATGTAGAAGCAATTTCTAACAGAAAAAAACCCAGTGCAGTTGCATCTAAACCAGTGGTTTAGCTGAAACTCCTCTTCACCTTCACTTTATATCTAATGCAATCAGTACCTGCCTCTGTCCTTCCTGCCACTTTGCTGCTCATATGAAGAACCCTGCCCTGCAATTTGACAAAATTGCTTTATGTTTGTTTTGTAAACAAAAAATGCTGGCTGTCAGAATTTGCTGCTGTGGGTTATTTTATAGTTTGCTGCAGTTTCAAACTGGAACTTTTCATGTTTGAACATTTAAAACAAAGTTCCAGCTTCAATATCATTGTGATGCTTCACTATGCTGTAATAGGGAGAATAGAGCTGCTGTTTATGCAACTCTGGGCTCAGCACTGCAGAAACTGTGCTATGTAACTTTTGGAGAAGGATAAGAAACTTTAACTGGGTGGGAATCAGCTGAATTTGATGATGTCTGATCTTATATTGTGCATTAATATAAAAAACATACATCACAGGATTGTGGGAACTAAAGTGTGATAAAGTGAATTTACAAATATTGGATTTCTGGACATCACAATTTGAACGTATAGTACTTTAATCCAATTTGCGATGTTAAAATTGTGTGGGGGGATTTAAATGACTTAAAAGGCAACATGACTAAGGCACACTTAATTAGCTAGACGGACATCCTAATAAACTGTACTTGACATTCTCTGGTCATCTTATCCTGCCACTGACCTTAGCAACGTTGACCTAAAAACACTGACCTGCAGCTGTTGTCGTTGTGGAGGGTTAGCATGCAGTCAACCTATAAATACCTCCACACTCCTTGTGTGAAGTGGAGGCAATACAAACATGTGCTGAGTACATCAGCTTGATAGTTGTGATGTGTTGATCAGTGGTGTGCTGTTGCTTGTAGCAAGTTAATAGCAGGTTAATAACTTAAGTAAGCTTGTATCCTTGAGCATTTAAACTAACAACAATCTAAATTTAAGAACTGCACAATGTTTGCATACTGCTTATGAGGGTGGGAGTTTTGTTTAATAAAGTGTGGTTGTAGTTTCAAGATGTATAGCATACAGCTCCCATTTTTCATTTTCTGGAAACTGTGACAGTCCAGTTGACCGTTCTGCTTTTGTTCCAGTAGCCGGATCGAGCTGGGGGACGTTACCCCCCACAACATTAAACAGCTGAAACGTCTGAACCAAGTCATCTTCCCCGTCAGTTACAACGACAAGTTCTACAAAGATGTGTTGGAAGTAGGAGAGCTCGCTAAGCTAGGTAAGATTAGTCAGATTAATCTGCCAGAATTTAAGATGTTTTAATATGTTGATTTTTTTCAGGTTTATTTTGCTCAGTTGCTCTCAACAGGTGTAATATACCTTAATACATTTGGGTGATGTGGTTAAAATGAGATTTCATACTTTTGAAGGCCCTCTCACAGTATGTATCCTGGTGTTTTTCTAAGATTTCCCAGACAGAATTTGCTTAAGAGCATGGGTCACCAATCTTATCCACAAAGGGCCAGTATGACTGCAGCGTTTCATTGCAGTTAAGCAGAGCACACCTGATTCCACTTGTTTAATCAACTAGTCTCCTCTCAAAGCAGTTAAACAGTGTGTGCTTCTGTTTGGTTGGAACGAAAACCTGCAGCCACACCGGCCCTTTGTGAATAAGATTGGTGACCCCTGCCTAAGAGCGTCAGCACGTTCAGGATTTCATGTAATCCTGCTGTCACACAAGGGTTTGACAATATGGTCTAAATTCCTATCATGATGTATTTATAACTCTGAAATTGGTATGAACAATAGCCACAGAAAAACTGCCAAGATGAAACAAGAAACATGACATCACCATGAAACACTTGGATTTGTCAATACTAATTTTAAAGTCAATAAAAAAAAATTGAACTGATGGCAGCGCCCTGTAATGTACATTAGTGACAGATGATGTAACTAATGTATGTTGAAAATGTTTTTAAAAGTCATATTATTGTATCATTTTTATATTGTGATTATATAATGATATCGAATTATTGTCTAGTTCTGTGTCACACTCTTTTTCAGACACTGGCCCAACCTGCTGTAGATCAATTATTGTTGTTGTTATCTTAATGTGTCCACTTTTAAAATGTTGTAGTTTGTAGTTACAAAGTTTGCTCTAAACCAGAGGTGTATACAGGGAGAGTTGTGCCAACAGAAGTCCAAGATGCTTGGTCATGTGACTCATGCAGGCTCAGTAGTTCCAGGAAGCTCTAGGCAGCCAATTTAAATGCATATAGTCAGGGAGAGTAATTGCGCATTTTTGGTAATTAGTCTTCAAAAAATGCATTGATTTACAGTATTTCTATAGCACATCGACCTGTGTATGTGGTTATATGCTTAAAATAAAAAAAAGCTATTTCAGGATTATGATATATATATATATAATATATATATTACTGCTTTTTAAACTTGTACGATAGTCAGTATGAAATATATCCTATGGTTTCTGATAAGTTAGGAGGTAAAGAGTTGTTCATAAATCAGTTAAGATTAGTTTTCTAACACATCATTGTGGTTTCAGTAATCCTTTATGAGACTAATGTAAAAACTATGATATGAGATTGGACAAAAGGTCGAACATTTGTGTAGAAATCTAAAACCGGTACATTAAAATATCACATCCAGCCAGGACATTAAATCATGTTTGTTTGAACATTTAAAATTATTTTAATCATGCACTTATTGCCACAATTGATAAATCTCTAAAGAAAAGAGAAAACACTAACAGATCCTAACACATTGTAGTTGGTCCATTGCAGTTAACGGAATTGATGCAATTCTCTCTCTCTACAGCTCTGCTCTAAATCAGAGTCATTTCCTTTCAAGTCATTACTTAGCAATGCTTAGACTTTGCCAACCAGTTTGTGGCATCTATAACAGACATTTGTATCAGATTTGAATAATATCCATGATACTTTGGAACTTGTTTTAATAGTCATTTTACTATCTAATTTCTCATCCTTTTATAAATAAGATCTGCTTCTTCTCTTATGCAGCATACTTCAATGACATTGCTGTCGGTGCAGTGTGCTGTAGAGTGGACCACTCCCAGAACCAGAAGAGATTGTACATCATGACACTTGGCTGCCTAGCACCCTACCGCAGACTGGGCATAGGTAGGGTTCATTTTAGCTAATGCAAAGCCAAACCCTCACCTTCATATTCAAACTTTAAATTCAGCTTCTGAGCATTCTTGTCTTTTATTTTCATTTACCACAAGCAGTTAAATATCTCTAGGTATTTAACCCCTTGCAAGACATCTGCCAGTATGTCAAAATTTTCCCTCACTCCTGTAACTATTGTGCTAATAAATGTAGGGTTGCAGGTTATTTTTTAGTAGTTGTGTTTGTAATCCTTTGTTTAAATATTTTACAGGGTGCTGATGAATGTGATTAATGTCTGTTGTTGAGAGATTTATAATGCCTGTATTAACTCTGTGTAAAAGGAACAAAGATGCTAAACCATGTGTTGAACATTTGCGAGAAGGATGGCACATTTGACAATATTTACCTGTAAGTTATGATTGTTTTGTGAGTTTTGATGAAACAGCAAACTCAGAAATAAGAAAAAACATGAAATTGAATTGTGATTCTGTCAGCTTAATAATACCTTTTAATGCTTCTTTTATTTTGTTTTTCCCTGTTTAGTCATGTGCAGATCAGCAATGAATCTGCAATTGACTTCTACCAGAAGTTTGGCTTTGAGATCATCGAAACAAAAAAGAACTATTACAAGAGGATAGAGCCTGCAGATGCCCATGTTCTCCAGAAGAGTCTGCGTAGCCCGTGTGCACCACCAGCGGGAGAGCTGCAGAAGGCTGAGTAGGAGCCCACGCAGGAAAGATTGGCCTCGGCCCGTGCTCCCAAAATGGAACTGTGACAGATGCCCTGGGGTCTATAGATACACCACTTTTCAGAGGGCAATTTAAAGAGAAAAACAAGTCCATGAAAATTGCTGCATTTTATTTTGCAAAAACAAAACTTAAGTCCCCATTGGGTTTTTTTTTTTTTTTTGGTTGTTTTTTTTTTTTTCCCCTCTGTTTAGAGATTTCAGAGTTTTTTATTATTTTTTTTCCAGGCAAAATACATAAGTGCTCCAAAAAGCTGCTTACTTGTTACAGAGTAGACATGGTGAAGGTTAACTATGCGAACATAATGTTTGCATTTTGTTTTAAATTGTTTAAAGGCAAGGGGACATGACAGCTGTTTGGACAACACAATAGAACTAAAAGAGGCTGAACCCTTTTAACATAGGACTATTGTTGACCATAGTTGGTCCTAGCTGGCAGCCTTGGAGTCGCGCTATGGATGGTATTGGTGACTTTTGGAACTCGTCACCTCACCACCTGGGCCCAAGGACTCATTGGAAGAAAAAGCTCTTGGTGGTTGAGACATGGTTGAGGTGGTTTTACAGGCAGTATGCAGTGGAGGACCATTGCATATGATGCTGTGTCTTCTGGTGATGTCAACGTCTCCAACCTGCCTTGAAGCTAGCCCAGAGCGGAAATGGATCTGACAGCCCCCTCACACCAGGGGGGATCTTGGCTGGTAAAACAGTTCGAGAGTGTTTGAGATTTGTGGAAGTAGACTCCACTCTCGTTTCTGAATGTTTTTGTTTTTTCTGCCCATTATTTAATACCCCCCTCATATTTTTGCATATTTGCTGATTGGTTCATGGCTTTTCTTGGGGTGCTGTTGGTGCTTCAGATTGGAGAAATGACTGCGACTGCCAGTTATGGAGAAGAGGTTTGCTGTTGGTACCTATTTCTCAGAATTTATGAAAGTTGCCTAAAGTTGGGCCAGGCTTTAAAGCATGTGCCTTGCCATAAGCTCACATGACACCTCCAACCAGGCTGATAGGCTTTTAAAGAACACTATAAAATACTGCAGTTTTCTACCTATTCTATTATCTATGGCATCCATAGCATACAATTCCCACTAGAAAACTCATAATGGAAGCTAGTGGGCATGTGCTTTGATTTGAGTTTGTTATTGGTATGGAAGCTCATTCCATCCCAGGTAGAGAAGAAAAGGAGAATAACGTCCTAGTTTTACTTCTCGTGATACTAAAGATGCTGGAATAAGTTTGAAACACATTATTTTTTCAAGTGATTAATTTACTGTTTGATTTTTTTTTTCCACAAAATGACTGTACACAGGTCATCCTTTGTATTCATTATTTTCTTGATTTTTAATAACATTTTCTATAAAGCATTTCAGAATCTTGAATGTGACATTATTTTGAGAATATATCGTAAGATACTGCTCTCAGAAATGTGATATATATATATATTTTTTTTCATCCTCAACCTGGAGGGAATGGGTCTCTGTACAATTGACCATATTCTACAGATCCACCTGATCAAAAATGCTGGTGAATTACTTGAACTAGTCAAATAAATATATTTTTTCCTGTTGCAGAGTTACAAAAATGCACTTAAATTTGCTGCATTGTCTTTTTGTAGCATTTCAGAAATTACATTTTGTAGTTAATTTAGGGTAATTTTCCGACCTTTTTCATGCAGAGTGTATAAAAGTAATAAAGCATATGTAGATTAATATGAATACAGAATGTGATGCTTTGGCAAAGCAAGCGATTAATTCCTGGATCTTCTATAAAGGTAACAATGTGGTACAAAGTATTTGCCTCAAAAAAAAAATTCTTGAGGGTTGTGAGTTTTGTTTGATAATCGTCTTGGTCTGAATTTGAGTTTTTCAGAGTTGAATCTCTATGATGTAAAACAGGTTATTTCATTTTTAACACGAGAGCAGGTTTAAATCTTAGCAGCCTCCTCTTCAGCAAACTGGCAGCTAAAACTTCCCACAATGCACTACTATCATTTCAGTGATGTTCACTGTCAAACATTCTTTTCCTAAGTGCACTGTGGGATTGTTGAATTTTGGTTATATAGGTTCCTTATGTAGAACTTGAATTTGAGAGTTGGACCCCAGGAGAAGCCTTGACGCTGCATGCCAGGAGGGACGTGCCCTCTTCATTGTAGTTCAAGCATGTTTTTTTTTTTCTTTCTGTTCTTTGGAGAATTTTGTCTTTTCTGGAGCTCTATATTGTAAAACTTTTAAACCTCTAAATAAATAAAAATACTATTTGCCAAAACGTTGTTAAACTGTAAGTGCACAGGAGACAGAGTGAGAATTATGAATGTTTTTTATGGAATAAATATTAGTGCATTAATGGACAGTTGTTGAGACAGTGAAGTCACAATGTGACGTAGTTTCAGGCGCCAGACCATGCCCCAATTACTTTTTTAGCTCGGTTTATACCCTTTCACTCTCCGCACACACCACCACCACATCTCCCTTCTTCTCTTTGACCACTTAAGACCCGCGGGGTGGGACACCCGCACGGAATTCCAGCCCAACCCTCCTGAGTTCGGCCCCCCCTCTCTGACGCATCTCAGGGTGTGGTCTATGCTAGCAAATTAAGCATAAGTCAGGGCAAAATGGGACATTTACTGATGAAAAATCTTTGCCAGTGCAGTTTAGAGCAAGACTGTTAAATCCATATCAGAGTAATAAAATGTATTTTCAAAGAAAAAAATTGTAACTTGGTAATCGTGTGCAAAGATGCAGTGCGAGTACACGATCAAGGACATCAGTTTACAAGTCAGATATTTTATATTTACCAGAGGGTTGTAATGACTATGTCCAACCTCATTGTTAACATTGATTGAAATATTTCAGTTATAAATCTAGCCTTTTTTTCATTTCTGTCTATATGTTCCAAATTATTGTGATGACCTAATTTAAGGTGCATCCATTGCTGTCAAGTGTTTGACTATATGCAATCAAATCTTAACAATAATTATCCAATATCTACAATAAAAAGTCTAGGCTGTGGCTCCAATATTAACAACCCTAATTTTGGAAAGAAAGCAGGTTTCAAAGATATGTTCAATCTTGGACTAAACTGTAGTACTTTTTTTCAGTCATGGTATGTTTTCTAGCATATAACGACTACCAAATGCTCATGATGACAAAGTTAAACACTTGATTCTTACTGGATAGTGGTCTTTAAATTCTGCTGGTTCATAATTTTAAGCCAGGTGCTGGAAGATAAAGGGTTTGGCTTTTTGTCTACCAGAAGGAATGAACTTTGCTACAATATTATAATTAGACACTCTTGTCCTTTCTTATTACTGTCTTGAAAATAGCTGCATCTTTGGATTGTGTCAGTGCGTTCATTATTGAGTCTTGCATCATTTAGAATCTAATTTTTACTATTTATTGTGAGACACATTCCTCAAAGCAACAGTAGGATGCAGACAAGTGGAAGATGTTCCAAAATTGCCAGTCAATTGATGATCTCAGAATTAGCCACGCCTGTTTGCGTCCTCTTAGCTCCTTATTGATCCAATTTCTGGTTCATCGTCGTGATTGGTCGATTCTTTACTCGTTCCCGCCCACCTTTTCTGTGTCTGGCAATGGAGAAAATGGAGTGAATAAAAAAGGATCAACAAAGTTTTTAACGGGGGGATGGTTTTAATTTGACACATAATGCAGGAGATCTAGGTAAGATTTACGTGTTTTGAAATAATATTTGGAGATGATAATTGTTATCCTTATAGCCCCAGTTTGCAAGTAACTAAATATGAGCAGCGGCTAACGATGGCTAGTTGTTTTTAGCTCTGTAACTAAACCCCAGCGGCTATGGACAGCTGTTTATAAAAATTAAATAAAAGTATGTCCGCTTTATTTTACGCTTTTATCTCTGTTAAACGTGTCTTTACCTTCTGGATCTTCTACACAGCGCTGGCTTTTATCGGTTAAGGAGGTATTTTAACAGAGCTGGGCTGAAGTTGGCTTCCTCCTCGGCAGCTTCTTATTCGACTATTTCGTTCCACCTTAAATAGTGCAGCAGATGCATACACTATTTAAGGTGGAACGTATAATTCTAAATAGAAGCTGCCGAACAGGAAACCACCTCCAAACATCTTTTATATCAGACGTTACCTGAAATATTGTCCACATAATTCCTTGCTCTCAGTGTTCATTCAGACCGTGTAAAATTAAGTATTATTCAATAATAATTAATTCAGCTGTGATGCTGGCTAGTCTAGCTAGCATTTGCCACAGCCAGCTAATGCATTAACACTACATGCTCGTGTTTTTAGTCTTGGTTTGAACTGCATACATTTCTTCGGAGCTTTAAAGTGGGTTTAACATGAATAAAACACAATTAGCTCCGTTATTTCTATACTTAATTACCCATGTCACTTTCAATGTTGTTTCTTTTAGTCCAGCCTGGCTAAAATAGACTGCTGTCTGGAATTATACGGCCTGATTTGATTTCAAGTTGCATATCACAATGTATTTGCACCAGCAAATTGTGCTAATGATAAATACTTTAATAACAAAGATATTCAGATTTCGTGAAATATAAACTTCTTTTATATTGGCTGTGTGTTTCTATGGAGATCATTCAAAGTGTCCATTTAAGCCATGCAGACACTTTTTGGAAATGTTAATCATGCATGACAGGTTAAACTTGCATGTTTGAATCATCTGTCATGTATGACCAGGGTCATAAGATCACAACTGCACAAAGGTGTTCAGTCCAATTGACGTGACATGAATTCTTACTCTCTGTGCTAAGTTCAACCCTGTAGGACATCCCTGTCTTTTGGCAAGCTTTCCATTCAGTACAGTACAGCCCCTTTTCATCAAAATATTGAGGAAACATAGCTTTGCTGACTTGTACCAAAATGTCCCCCTTATTTCAGAAGAAATGTTGAATGCTATATTCAGCTTGCCTTTTGTGTTATTGTGTGTTTTATGACACATGGGAGATTGTCAAACTGCAAGAAAATCCAATAAAGTTTCAGAATTGTCATAAGTCCACCTCTACGTCTGAAAACTCAATCACTGCTTGTGTGGTCACGTAACTTGACATTGCATCATCCCTCACACTGCACATAAAGCTGAAATAAGACCCGATCCCAGAGTTTAATGGCTTACTATCAAATTGGCCTTAAAAATGGGTGGATTTGGGGGGGGGGGGGGGGATGTGCACAGTGTATACCTGTCAAATGTATGTGTTTGAATGGGTGCATCTTTAAATAGTGGAACACATGCTATATTCAAGCGGTGTCAGGTAATCTGTCTTGTCCCCACTTGCCCTGTCCTAGCTCTGCTCTCTCAGGTTCAAGGCCCAAATCAGTTTTGCAACATCTTTACCATTGGATCTGTTGCATGGCAGGCAGACTTGAAGATTTGCAGTTATTTTTGAGAAGTTGCAGACTCCAGTTAATGGTTGTAGGTGTGAAACTATTTTCTGCAAATACAGATTATTATTATACAAGTTAATGCTGTAAAAGTACTGATTTGATTTTTATTCTACAATTTTTCACATCAAACAAATAGAAATAAGGTGTCCAAGTTTTTCAACATAATTAGTAGTCAGAAATATTTGGGGAAATTGGAAGAAGCCATTAATTTCTTCTTCCAGTAATGATGTATTGAATTTTTTACATCTACTAACTCCCTACATCATTCAGGCTATAGTGAATGCTTTCCTGAAGATCTCAGAGCTGTGATTCCTGAGACGTTTAAGCTGGCGAATGTAATACACCTTTGCCCACTGCTGAAAGGTAATGTATACAGCACTAATTATTTTGCTGACATGTAATTTAACTAATGTTTCTTTGTGTGCTGAGTTGCATTTTCTTCTGTTCTTATTGTTGAATTTCTGGTATTAAAGGCTGCAGTGAGAGGCACAATGCCAGAAATAATAAGGAATCAGCCTGCTTCTCAAAACCCTACACGGTATGTGTTATATTTTGCTCTACAACATAACTGTCAGATTTTCTTATCAAATTAAGCCTTCTGATTTAGTTGTTGGAATGATGGCTATGTACTCAATCCATTTTGGTTTCCTCAGTGTCAGGAGGAAGAAGAACAAAGAGACACACAATGCAGGTGAGAAAGCAGCATCACAAGCCATCAGAACTTGCTTAGCTGTAAGATACTCTTAAACTGCTATTGCCACAATTTTTAAAGATGGAAAGATTATCTAAACATGTAAGTGGCTGTGATATTGTTTTGATGCGTTAAGTGGCAAACTATTTAAAGTGCCATATTCATTACAGTTTTGTTTTATTATGGGCTGTTGGTATTTAGCCAGATATAATAAGTCTGTTAATTTATACATGAAGACTCTCTAGTAGCTAAAATCAATGTGTGGGTTTCCCATGGTTTTATTCCTTTGATTAAACTTTAGGCAGTTTATAAGCAGAGCTGTCAACATCTGTTATACATGCCTACATCTATTATGATCCTAAAATTGTTCTGAACACCATACATTTTCTCCTTTGAAACTGTGCTGCTACCAGTTCAATATATCTACATGTACCTTAAGTGCCATGTATTCAGTCATATCATAAGCCATGCTTTTCCCGCAGCTTTTTGTTAATGTTTTTAAATTAACCTATTCAGTAAACATACATTTATTATTCAGTTGAAAGACACCGCAAAGAGAAGATCAATGCTGGTATCAAACGAATTGGAGACCTCTTGCCCTGCTCTCAGGCCTTAAAACAGGTATCACAAAAATCTGCTTCAATGGTGCAGTTATTTATATATATATATATATATATATATATATATATATATATATATAATGGGTAATATCTTTTTTTCTTACAGAGTAAAAACATGATTCTTGGAGAAGCATTTCGTTACATCACTGAGTTAAAGCAACAGAACGATGAAATGCTGCTTAATGGAGGAGACAAAGTTCAAGGTAGGGGACTGTTCTGATGGCTGAGATAAAAATTACCCTTTGTTTTCTAGTAATCATAATTTGATTCCTGTGCTGTAGAATTTTTCCTGCATGAAAAGTGCAGTTTTTCAGTTTTTGTAGAGAACAATATTGATGTTTCTTCAACTTTATGTTAAGAACGATATTGATCATGTCTCTGCAGCAGAGGAGATAAAACGCTTACGACAGCAGTTGGAGGACCTGAGAAAGGAAAGTGCTCATTACATTGAGCTCCTCAAAGCTAATGGTATCAACTTTCTGGATGACCCTACCATACACTGGAAAGGCAAGCAGCGCTGTGCAAAAGTAGCCAAAATAATGCCAACTCATTTGACACCAAAGGGCATAATTGTATATTCAAATGGGAATTCTACAGCTTGTTCTTCTGCTAAAGCATCCAGTCTTTCAGATCCTGTTTCTCACACTGATAAGCAACCAGTAAGTGCCATAACCATCCAGCCATCTTGTGACGTACAACTGGGAGCAGGGCAAACACTTGCGGTATCAAATGAAACACAAACACAAATAAATGACGTAATAGTGTCCTCTGTTACACCCTCACACATTCCACTGGCAACTCTGATTCCTGCTGTGTCTAAACCTTGCCTGGCTGTTGTAGAGCAGTACACTGCTGTTGCACCAGTTGCTCCAAAATTGCCCCCTCCAGTGAATTATATAACTCTTCAAGGCTTATGCCCCAAGCTTGCAGTTACCGCTCCTCTTCAACAAACACAACCTGCCAACTCAACATCGAGTCTAGCATCCTCCACCAGTCTTACAGTACCTCTCAGAATTCAGCCTTTAATTAGTCTTACATCCTTGCCTCAAACTATGATCAGTAATACCACTTTGTCTGATGCTTCTTCAGTGTTTCAACAGGACACAGTCAGATCACTTACCCATACATTACCAACCAACTCTACGCTTCACAGGGCCAGTTCAGCTAGCAGCACCCAGACTACATGGACAACACTACAACTCACTGGTAACACGGTGCAGCCTGTCTGTCAAGCTCTGGCTACAGAATCAAGTATGTCTGGTCAGAATGCTCAGCAACTGTCTGTATGTCCCGTTCTGGCAAATTCACCAGTGCATCCCACTCAACTCAAAGTACAAACCCAAGCCTCTATGCAACCGCAAACACCTGCACCAGTACATACCCCTATTCGGCCTAGGCTTCCCCAGTTGCTTCCTGGTCCTCAGACAGCTGTAGTTACTCAAACATCAATTTTACCACAAGCAACTGTGGTATCTCAATCTGCTGTACTTCATCAGCCTTCTATTATACCACAGACAGCATTACTGCCTCAGCCACAAGCAGGTATAGCGTCTCAGCCTACAATATTACCAAAAGCTGTTCCTCCAGCTCAGTCCCACTCTTACCCAGCCATACAACCGAAGCCTCAACTTCAAAATGCTATACCATCTCAGCATGAGCCCCAGCCTGCAATGCCATCTCTGCCTACAGCCCATCCTGTTGTGATAAGCCAGGCCCAGTCTGCCATTGTGCCTCCACTTCAGCACGCTGTTGTGCCCCAGCCTCAAGCTGCAACACTTCCAGTGCTTCAGACAATGCAGGTTCTGCAGATGAGCTCAGATGGAACGCCAGTTATTGGGAAGACAACCCCTCAAAACAATCCAAATGTTGTTATTCTGCAACAGGCCAATCCATGTCCAGCACCACAAGTAATTAGAGAGGATGTGACCAATCAGACAGCATGCCAGCACATAGTCATAATCCAGACACCAAGTCTGACACCTGCGCCACATAGTTGTCAACCTACTGTCGTGACCACTACAACCCCTAATTTGCATAGTCAGGTAACCACTTCGAGCTCCCCTTGCAGCACAGCTGTTCAAGCTAATGTATCAAAGCAGCTGGTTCACATTCTTCCTCGACCTTCAACACAAGTGCCAACACAGGCACCCCAGACAATCACTGTGAATGGACAGGTCTACGTTTTACAATCAGCAAAGTCATCAGAGAAGGGGAACTCTCATTTCAGCCAAAGTGCTACACCAATCATTCAACATACCAGTGAGGAATTCAACACGGACGTTGCGTTAAATTGTTTGGGTGCCCTCACAAACCTTAGCCAGAGCATTGCACATGTCACAAGTCAAAGCAATGTCCAGCTGCACACTTTGGGTCCTCCTTCCTACACTACAGTGCAGTCTTCTCAAGCAAAGCCTGTCTCTGCAGTCTGTGTTTCTGCTGAGACTGTTCAGTCCCCAGCTGTACCAGTGTCATCAACATCAGTCAGTTGTGCAGTTAATATTCTCCCAAGGAAGAGTAGTGCAGTCTCTGAAAATCAGTCAAAACAGATATGTGTTAAAAGGGCCAGATCAGCTAAAAGGAAAGACTCTAAACAGAAAAATAAATGCCAAATTGCTGCAAAGCCAGTGCTTGAAATTGCTTCTGAGGGTACAGAAGGTCATTCATATACTACAACAGAAAAGATCATGAATTCTGCTGATCAAAATATTAGCAGTAAATCTAACAGTCAGAGCAGCCCTGCAGTCCTTAGTGTTGCTGTAACATGTAATTCCTCAAATATCTGTGCAAGTTCAAGTAGTAGAATAGCTGACAATTCTGTTTGTTCTTCAGTAAATGGGTCTGATGTGGATGGCGTAGAAGCATCAAAGGGTAAAGAAAAAGCTACTGATACCTCTGCTTCGTCTCACAGTCTAACGGTTAATACTGCTGTAAGTTCACCTCAGGGTAGTTTTGCAGTCCATACGAGTAGTGTAGTTTTAACCTCTGATACTGAGCTTCAGCCAAATGATTCCGCTGTTAGTATTTTGACCTCACAGTGTAGCACATTTAATGCTAGTTTGCAAGGGTCAGGAACAGTGATGAGGGACAGTTCCACAAAAAGTATACTCACTGAAATGATTCCGCCAAATAAATTAGACGTCTCTAGTTCGACAAGTTGCAGAACCACTGAATCATCCCAGAATAAAGCCACATTGACCAGTGGGTGCACTGCAGAAAATAAATTGGTGGTTTCATGTGCTGATTCTGTACTTCACGAAACTCAGACTATAAATCCAGTCACCAGTGTTGGTGCAGCAAAGAGGATACCAACAGGTAACCTCTTGCCAAAAATTCCACAAGTTCAGACTAACCCCACAAAAGGGGGTAATGGTAAATTGGTGGACTTGCCACATATTCAGACACAGTTTCCTTTGTCTGCAACGTCAGCTTTGTGTTCAGGGCCATCTACATCAATATCCACAGACTCAACCGCCCCCATTCTGCCTCAGGAATCCAGAAATTTAGACACTTTTAATAAGCCACTTAAACAACCAGACATTAATATGTCTATAGCACCCACTAGCCATGTTAATTCTTTGAGTACCAAATTTGCAGAGTCAATTCAGAACAGAGAATCTGTCAGCAGTGATCATTCAAGTGAGACTCCAGAAAATTCAACACAGGAAAATTCTTTCTCTCAGAAAGAGACTGTTCTGTCACAGGAGGTACCTGCTTTGGGAAGTGAATCCTTTGAGTCCCCACTAGTGACAAATCGAGAGACTGAATCACCAATGGCAGGAGGTTCAGGTAGCAGGGGATTTTCTGTTGCATCTTTACTTCCAACAGGACATAATATCACAAGCTGCCCCAATACATTTGGAGCTTTTAGCTTCACCTCTGAGCAGGCAGAAATCATAGCAATGGCTGCTCGAGCTATATTTGAGCAAGACAGCCCAGGAAGGAGGACTGGTAACTGTAGTAGTGACAACACATCAAGTACGACTGCTACTGGATGGGACCTCCCAAAAGCACAGCAAACCTCCATCACCAAGGAAAGGGTCACAAGTCAGCAAATGAAGCAAGGAAAGCAGACTGACTCAAATATGTCAAAGACTCCGTCCCAGGTTTCTGTTCGAGGTCCTCTGGTTGAGGTTTCAGGCAGTGGTACAACTGGGGTCCGCCTTCCGCTGAGCATGGCTTATTCTCAGTCTCAACATAGCACCCTCACTAGTCTTAATGTCAATAACCTCATCAGGCCAAGTTCTGTTCAGCCTTACCCTGGGTCTCCAAACATTGGTCAGCAAGTTTCTGTTCCATCACCTGGAGGGACAGCAATTATGGGAACTCAGTCAACATCTCAGGTCACCCAAAGCTGCTCGGGTCCTGGGCAAGTTAATGAATATACCCCTTTGAAAAGTGCCCAGATGCGAGCACATGTAAGTGCTGGGATAGCTGAGCGACATCAAAAAGATATGCCAAAACGCTCTGCACAAGATGATCTTGTTCTTCCTATTAACAAGCGTTCCAAGCCTTGCCCATCTTCCAGTGTTGGTAGGATAGATGTTAAGGCGACAGAACATGTCCAAGTCATGACTGGACAACTGGCCACAAGCTCCTCAAGGAATCACTCTGATGGTGGAGCACCCCTGTATTCTGGGAACGCTTTTATGAGCAATGTGCTTCGGACATCTGAAGGACATTGCCCTACTCAGCTGGCTCCACATGAACAAAATCAGTCTACTGTGGTTCATCTCCAACAGGGTCACACACAGCATGTCACACCACAGCCTGGCCAGAATGTGGGAGGCAACCTTTATCTCAAACATCAGCAACAACAAGAACAACAAAGACATCTCTACCAACTTCATCACCACCTTACACAACCAGAACCACAGATTCACAATATTCAGCAGAGGTCTCTGTTGCAAGATCAGCATGTCCACAAAAAGAGAGTGGTTCGTGTGGCTCAAACAGGACCCCCTGTGGTTTTGCAGAAACAGCATCATTTGGAAAAGAGCGGGGTACAACAGCAGCAGCAGCAGTCTCAGCAGCACCAACAAGCAGCTCAGCAGCACCAACAGCAAGCTCAGCAGCAACAGCAAACCCAGCAGCACCAACAGCATCCACAGCAAGCACAACACCAACCACAGCAAAAACCCCAGCAGCTTCCACAGCAGCAACCAACACACCAACAGCAAATACAGCAACAGAGTTCACATTCACGGCATCAGCATCTACAGCAGCAGATTCAGCAGCAACAATTTGGGAGTAGACAGGAAAAGAATTGTGAGGGCCAACAGACAGGTCCCAGGGCTCATCAAAACAGTCATTTAAGTCAACAGGACCATCAGCCTGGGCAGGATCATGGAGCTATGCAACGACTGATGAGTTCTCGCACTTTAGAGCAGCAGCTGACCTCGCAGGCTAGCAATCCTGCTTCTCGTTCATCAGAACTTTCCTGTACTACATCACGACAGGAGCGCCATCGTCTCTCTAGTTATTCCGCTGAAGCACTTATTGGGAAGACTTCCTCTGCTGGTGACCAGCGTCTGGGCCTTCACATGCAGGCCTCTCGTGGCAGTTCGCAGGATCAGTCAGAATTGCAAGGTTATGTTGACTCCTCACGTGGCAAAGGAAGTATTGCACACAATCCCCAAAGTAGGTTGCCCCAAGATCACTCAGGAGCTGCAGACATCCAACGAATGTCAGATTGTTTGCCTTTTAAAACTCTTGTTGGTGGGCATCAGCTAAGCAATTTTGAAGTGCAGGTGTCTCGCAGTGGTGACATGAGCAGTAAATCTGTGGCACCAGTTCAGAGGGGCCCTCAAGTACAAGCAGGATTCCGAATAGGGGCTGGTCCTTCCGGAGATGGACGTGCCCGTGGTAGTTATGGGACACATCCCTCAACACAGGGGGTACAAGCTAGCACAGCTCTGTCACGTGAGCAAGATGCATGCCACCAGAGCTTTATGCAAAGTCTCTTGGCTCCACACCTTCCTGAACAAAGTGGACACCAGAGGGCCTCACAAGGCTGTCCCCAAGTAGGCGTGGAGTATAACTGTGGTCCTGGAGTTTCTTCTGGAGACCTACAAGCTAAAGCCTCAAGTCCTAACTTGCACTCTACACAGAATGCTCCTTCCATGCACCTTGGGGACAACAGTAAAGGACACATTTCTCAGGTTAGTGGAAACTTGCATGGCTCTGGTGTCAGATCAGTTTTACCCCATCCTCCTCCTACATCACACAGTAGCTCAGATACAGGGCGTGTGCAAGGTTCCACCAGGTCACTTTCATCTGTTGGTCAAAGAACCCATCATGTTGGACCAGATCCACAGAGCACAAAGATCCGTCCAGGAGACCGATCTAGATCGGGCAACTTGAGATCTGTAAACTCATTTGAAACTGAGGGTTCCTTGCCACTTCCATCAAGCGGAGGAGTACTGCTCGGACGGCCACAAGCAGGTGGTGAACCTCGGCGCAGAGGTATTGTGCGATTCATGGCAGATGGTGCACAGGCCAGCAGTGACAACAACTTGGTGTCAGATCAGCATCTCACCCAGAACTTTGGCTTTTCCTTTATTGCTGAGGGAGGCATTAATCCTCCACCTCCTATCAACGCAAATGCTTCATTTATTCCCCCAGTAAGCCAGCCCAGTGCCTCACGCACTCCTCTTCTCCCCGTAGAACCTCAGAACACTCTCCCTTCCTTCTACCCTTCATATTCACCTGCTGCTCATCCAAGCCTTCCAAGTGAGATTCCGATACAATATTTCTCTAACCAGATGTTTACAAGTCCAAGTGCTGATAAGAGTAGCACTGCCCCTCTGAACAATCGTTTCGGCTCTATTCTGTCTCCTCCTCGTCCTGTGGGCTTTGCACAGGCAAGCTATCCTCTGCTTACAGATATTACCCCAATGCCTATAGCAAACTCCTCTGGCATTACCCCTCATTTATCCAATTTTAACTTGACTTCCCTATTCCCAGAAATAGCCACAGCAATGCCCCCTGATGGCTCCTCTATGCCCATGTCCCCTTTACTGTCACTTGCCAACACTTCCTCATCGGACTCCAGCAAACAGTCTAATCGACCAGCCCACAATATCAGTCACATACTTGGGCATGATGGGACCTCTGCTGTATAAAGCTGCAGTAACACAAATGAAATTTTGGCTGCACATGTAGTGCTACCTAAATGTAGCATTAATTTTCTGTAACTGAAGTGAAATGTTGATCACCCTACATGTCTGGGCTGTGGTGTGGGCCATCCATTTTGTGTTTCTGAGCCATTTTAAGCCCAAAATACTGTCTGATATATTTGGATTAATTGATAATAATCAGCCTTTGCTTTATATGAAGAAGCATTGCTTACAGTGGCTTCATTTAATTTAATGATTAATTGAATTTAATCAAAGTCTATTTGTTGTAAGTAATATATATTTTGGTCATGGTTCAGTGAACAGCCTTGTTTAAGCCTAACCCTAGACTTGTGTTTTTCACTTACATGAATACTTATTAAGGTGTGACTACATGATTAAAGCATCTCGTACCAGGCGCCACAACATATAGATGCTGTGTTTTTGTTAATGATCACAAATTTCAGTGTCAACTGTTAATATATTTTCAAAGGACTTGTTTTGAACAAGTTCAGTTTAAAAGCGTTTCCTGTCTCTTAAAGAGAATAAGATTTCCATCAATTACTGGCACCGCGACCCTGAATGGAAAAGTGGAATAGAAGAAGATGATGATGATCAATTACAGGAATATGGATGAGTTAAAAAATAACTACACCCTGAGCCCTTTTGTCTTTTACAATTGAACTGTGAGACTTATAAAACATACCAGCCTAATATAAAATGTGAAAAATATTCTCAAACATCCACAAAAGCCCCATTGATGTTGGGGTGAGTTGTGCCTCTGCTGCACTCTTCTAGTTCAACTCTGCTAGAAATTTGATGACATGTCACAGAATGCAAATTATTGAGCCAGTGTTCCTGCCCCCTCGTGACACCCTCCTTGTGCCTTGCTTGTACTGGAGGATAGGTATGTGTCCACATACACCTTTTCCCTCTGCATTGTCCTCCTTGCGTGGAATTCCTTTGTTATGGAGAGAGACCCATCTAAAGAACCCCTCACAACGGGCCTCTTAATTGTTCAACTCCAAGTGGAGTTAGCTGAAGCCACATGGTGTAGTTACCCTTTAAAATACTTTGACCTATTTATGTAAATCTATTTGTGTTGTGTAGATATTGTAAATACACAAAGGGGATTATTAAAATGTTTTTGTTTTGTAATTTGTGTTGTGTGTTATCTTTGTAATGAAACTTGTTTCAATATTCTGAATATTTTATAATTAACAAAACATATAGTTGTTATACTGTGATCTTCTGAGGTCATTCAATATAGCATATATGTTTGGGAAGACATCACAAGTAAGTTTTTCAAAAAAATGTAAGCCCTGGCACAGCATTATTACAGATTATTTATTTGTAGGACTAGTGTGAAAGCATATTCTTGTGTAGGTGGTGTAATGTGAAAGAAACGTCAGGTAGGTTTTTCTTCAAGAGCTACCGCTAATGTTCTACTATTCAGATGCAATGAAGAAAAAAAAACAATTCAAGCTTATGATTTCTTAGCTTTATTTACATGCAATAGTGCTTTAAGTCATGTAACCACAATAGCTACATCCACTTCTAAAATGAGTTGTAGATTCATGTTTTCCTTCATTGTTTCATAGTTCAGCACTCTGAAGAAGGCTAATACTGATGCAGTAGTGTATTACAGTCCACTTAAAACTGTAAAGTGTGGTCTTCAGAGCTAAACCTGATTTCAAGGAGCTTGATTCATCATTAATTGAACAAAAACTTGCATGAGTCTGAAGTGCTGACCATCAAGAAGACTGAACTGTGTCTTTAAAAACATCTCAGTATAAATTCTACATGAAGCTCCTTAAAATCAGTTAAGCCTCTAAAAACCAGTAAAGTCTAAGGTAGGTATGTTCTTTCCAGGTTTCCCATTCAGTTATTAAAATATTCATAGTCAACATTACTAATGGCTCGGTGCTTATATGTTGCATACAATTTGTTAATACTTTGTTAATGATGAAATATATATCTTCAGTTTATATATATATATACATATATATATGTATATATATATATATATGTGTGTATATATATATATATATATATATATTAAAAAGTGTTGAAACACTGCACCAAGAAGCCTACCACCACCTATAATGCCACATTTCATTCAGCGAGAAACTTTGCAGTTACATACAATCAAAATTAAAATTCTGCAGGTGGCAAATTTACTACACGACACAAGAGGAGGTCTGTTGCTTAAATACTGCATTTTGCTGTGTTTTAGTTCTTAAGAGAGTTGTCTTCTGCCACATTCCAGTGGTCTCAACAGATGGTTAATGTTCTTTTGGGTTGTAAAGCATGAACAGCACTTTTTATATCTGAAGTAGCCAGGCAAAGGGGAAGCTTATTCTTGCCAGGCTGTTTTGTCAAAAAGATATTTGCTGATTTGTTAAGAACTCCCTTTGTCCTGGTGGTGACAAGCAAACAGTAATACATGGTTATCTGATATAAACAGTCCATATATACAGGATAACAAAACTACTATTTACAAAAGCATAAATATATAAATATAGTATCTGTTATACAAAAATAAATACTGTCTCTGTTCTTTTTTTTTATGTTTTTGGGTCCTTTTTATCCCTCATTTCTTTGCTCATCTGTCCCATGGTCCTCTCTCTTCTAGCTGAGTTTCACAACGGATCATGTTGATTTCTTGTTGCGCTGCATCTTGGAGTTTCAGTGTGGGGCCAGAGTCGGAGGCTGGTAGCAGTGGCAGGTCTGGAGAGAACAGAGAAATGGTCATATCTTAGTAAAAAATAATACATGCAGCAGATCCCTGGTCAAATGACAAATATCAGTTGTGTTTTTAATATACAGGGGGTCCTCGACTTACGACATTGATCCGTTCCTACGTCGCGTCGTAAACCAATTTTCGGTGTAAGTCGGAACATACGTACCTACTGTACGTAAATAACATACTGTAAGCTCTTATCCTATCCTAACACCTATCCTTCTCGGTCCCGAGCCGTGTAACCGTGTATTCTTCCGCCGCGCACACCAAACACGAAGTTCGTGTTACGACGTTTACGACACAAAACTTCTTAAGTCGAAACAAGTATTTATACAGTAATTAGGAGATGTGTCGTAACCACGAAACATCGTAACTCGGTACTGACGTAACCCGAGGACCTCCTGTAATGTGTTATACAATGTTAGTATGTGGCCTCTATAAAAATGAAGATCTGCTCACCTGCATTTATCTCCTCTACGTGCAGTGATTCTGGGAGATTGTGGTTCTTCTCTGTGTGTTCAGAGTGTTCCAAATGTTTAGTGTACTGAAGGCCTGGGTTCAGGTGCTCTATGGTGGAGTGGTGTGGTTCACAGTTGCCCTCCTCCTCTTCCTCCTCCCCAACATGAGCAGGAATACTGGCCAACCAACAAGACATGTTAATGTCAACTTATCATCCACACCCTTTTCTAGGTTCCTTGACAGATGTACTCCTCAAAATAAAGCATATTAAATCCTGAATTCTCACCCATTAGAGTAGTGATAGGTGTGTGAATGTCCATTGGAAAGTCTCTGTGGCAATAACGTCCCACACTCCATTTCACAATCTGCATCCTGCTGCAAAAGAAACACACAACGCCTTCATGACCTACTCTTTGTTCTGAAAATGATGGGTTCATTTCAGTTCACTGAGAAAATGACCTCAGTCTTTTATTTGGCTTAATACAGGGAAATGGCCATCTGTGGAAATTAACTGTTAGATACAGACGAAGCAGGTAGATATGAGGCTATAAAACTGTGTTCAAGACAGTGTTTGTGTGACTCTGTTCTCACCTGATGTAGTCCAGGGAGGCAGTGGTGTTTTCCATTTGTAGTGTACTCTGCTTTAGCATTGAAGGCTGTGTGCCCAGGTGTCAGGTGTGGGTCCAGGGGGCAGTGACCCATCAGAACTCGGCCCTGCAGTGGAACCATGGTGTACTGACAGGAAGACAGTGGCGCCGCCACAGAAGAAAAACACAGATCTGGAGTTTGTTCTGAAACAACAAGACCTGATTTAATTTAATCTTGTAGAGAAGCTGTGACTAGAAATGCAAAAAGAAAAGAAAAATCTTTGTAACTAAACACTTCTTGTGGAGCAATTCCTAAACATGAATGTGTGTGTTTGTGTGTGTGTGTGTGTGTATGCGTGGGTGAGTTACAAGCCAAGTCCAGTTCCATCAAGTGGTTCACATCTATAAAGCATCTCTCTAATAGGTGTGGACATTTCATGATGAATAGACCAATAGAAATATTTAAAGTAAGCGTTGCTCACTCTGCTTGGCCCAGGCTCTCCACAAACAGAAGGGGATGAAGGCCACAATGATGAAGACAAGCGCCCCCAAAACCACCACCCCCACAATCAGATACGGCAGGTCACTGGGGCGAGGGACTGGACCCCCGTGGTCTGGACGGTGAGAGGACGTCTCTGGGGTTGTGTGTTTCTGGTTTGGTCGAGCTGAAAATTTAAATAAATACGTTTTGTATCTTAATTTTAAATGATTTCACTGTTTTAAACATTCTATTGTTTGTAAAGACACTCAGAATGACAACACGGGAAGAATCAGGAGAAGTAGCACAGAGGCATATACCTTTAGTTTCTAAGATGACCACATTTCCGAACTCGCTGACACCTCCCTCATTGTAACACTGCATCTTAATATCGTATGATGTTTCCGGCTGCAGGCTGGTGATGGCATGCCAGTAACGGTCTCCTGCACAACACAGTATACAGTTCCATCAATATTATACTCTCCCAAACACAGCTCCTGCAAACAGGTGAATGTTTGAGCTGCACCAAATCTCCTCGGGACTTACCGTCCACTATGTCTTTCTTGTAGTCGCTGTCATTGTCACTGTCAGTGGGGCGGTAGAAAATGTAGAAGCCGTAGATGGGTGTGTTATTCACTGATGTGTACTGAGAACAGAAATAAACATATTCCTTTCATTATTGACCACCTCTGTATTTAGATATATTACTTAAAAAGAGAGCTATCTAATCTGTTTATTACACGTCATTAGCAAAAAAATCCTGGGATGTTACAGACCAACAGATAGGAACTGATAGCTTTGACATGTTTGGATGTTCATTCATTCAATCACTGTCTGTAACCACTATCACTGGAGCCTACTTGGAATCACCGGGCGCAGTGCAGGAACACACCCTTAAGGGGGCACCAGTCCTTCACAGGGCGACACACACTCACACCTACAGACACTTTTGAGTCACCAATTCACCTACCAACATGTGTGTTTGGAACGTGGGAGGAAACCGGAGCACCCGGAGGAAACCCATGTGGACACAGGTAGAACACACCAAATTCCTCACAGATAGTCGCCCGGAGCGGGACTCGAACCCCCAACCCCAGATCTCAAGAAATGATATAATCTTATTTCACACCAAAACTGCATGCCTAAAAACACCAGTACTTAATCTCAACCCAGGTTCAACTGCTATGGAGTCTTAGATTTACGTATGTGGTTTCAGACACTGTACAACACGTTGTTAGCTATCAAAATAAATAAAAGATTAGGCATTATTAAAACCAGTAGTAGTAGGTAAGCAGCCAAGTATGAATTCTGTTTACGCTCCCATTACTTGTCTGTTACATTAAAAGCACTCTTCTATGGAGAGAGATTAGTCTCAAAATACTTTACTTTAATGCGTAAATATTAATCCACAAATTAAACACAAGTCACAGATATGTTTCACTGTTCACAAATGAACACATCACACTCTGTGTCTCACAGTCTGCAGTTTGTACAAATACAGTTACATTCATAAATACATGTTTTTGTTTTTCACAGATATATCACAACTTTATGCGAAAATAAATACATTTGTTTAAATTTACATTGCAAATATTTGTAAAGGCAAAGTGTCGAATTTAAAATTTATTTGTAAACTGTAGAATCTGCGTTTGTGGATCAAGTCACTCAAGTCACGTGTTTTCCGTGACGTGCATTTGTTCATTTCCTCTCGCGGGTTTTTGGATTTTGAGACTTTTCTCTCGCATTTCACCCGCTCCAAATACAAATGCAGCCTGATCCACAAATGTGGCCAGCAGGCGAACAACCTACCGCTAGGTGGCACTGTTGTTTTAGGGCGTGGGGGCCAACTTAAATGGGGAAGCATTTGCGCAACATTTAATGTTGAAGTTCGAACAAAAAGCCCCCAAGCCGCTGAATTCAGCTTCATATCACAGACAGTTAGGAGGGGACCACTGTGGAACGCTTTTGAAGGTGCCCTAAATTGAACGACGTTAAAATCCAGGGGAACTTCCCTAATTTCGCTGCAGACTACAGTTGTCAAGTAAAATACGTTAAAATCATCCCGTATTTGGACTAAAACCGTGTTGTTTATTGGACTGATACGGGACTGATGTGTTTCGTAATTTCGAGATTGGACTGTTAAAACGGGTGATTTGTTTCAGACAGATTCTCTCCCTCAGCCGTGGGGAGGGGCAGATACACCACGGCTCCGAAACAGAATATGCGCTTCTCATTGGTCATCGCTTTTATTTAGCCAATCAGCAGCCAGAGTTAGCTGTCTATCATTTACTGCGTCAGCCAATGGAGTCATAGTCCCGCCTACAGGGGGTTGTTTAGCTGCGGCCCTGAGAGCAACAGGTCAGTCCTGAGACACTGGGGAAAACAACAGTGCCACCTAGCGGTGACTTGTTCGGCTGCTGGCCACATTTGTGGATCAGGCTGCATTTGTATTTGGAGCGGGTGAAATGCGAGAGGAAACTCTCAAAATCCAAAAACCCGCGAGAGGAAATGAACAAATGCACGTCACGGAGAACACGTGAGTGATTTGATCCACAAACGCAGATTCTACAGTTTACAAATAAATTTTAAATTCGAGACTTTGCCTTTACAAATATTTGCAATGTAAATTTAAACAAATGTATTTATTTTCGCATAAAATTGCGATATATCTATGAAATAAAAACAAATGTATTTATGAATGTAACTGTATTTGTACAAACTGCAGACTGAGACACAGATTGGAATGTGTTCATTTGTGAACAGTGAAACATACTTGTGACTTGTGTTTAACTTGTGTATTAACATTTACGCATTTGTAAAGTATTTTGAGACTAATCTCTCTCCATACTCTTCAACATGTTACAGTATCACATACCAGACATGAGGGAACACACTTGAAATAAGAAGGAATATAGTTGAAGTGTACTTACAGTCCACTTAAGGATGATGGTGGTCTCGTTGATAGCTTCAGAGTAGGTGATGTAGGGTCCATCGACGGGCCGAGGGTTGGTCTGACTGCTGCCCATCACTGCATAGGCTTTAGAGGGGGCACTCGGAGGACTCGCCCCCAGCACATTCACCGCCAAAACACGAAACTTGTAGGAGGTCCCTGTGAAGCACAAACCATTAAATGCCATTAAACAAACAAACAATAAAACTGAGTTTGCATTAATTTAAGGGCATCCTCTAAAATTTCTCTAAAGTTCATTTAATACCATGGGGCTCAAAAGATTCAGTGGGACAAACAATGCAAAACACATAGACCTAATTTTATAGAGCATACGCTATAAATAGTAAAAATGGTTTGAAATGTCATATGAATAAAATGTAAGAATTGTTTAAATTATTTTGATCAAGTTCTATGATGTTAAAAGGCAATTTTAAATAAAATGTATTAATATAACATGGACTTTGTTGATGTTGGTGATGTTGATGATGATGATGACAGTGAAGCTCACCTTTCTCCAGGCCTTTGATCTGCACTGAAAGGCGAGATGGGGAGATGTTGTCTTCAGCTACCTCCCACTCACTCCCTCCTCCTCCTTCTTTCCGCAGCTTCTTATACTCCACTCGGAAGCACTGGATTGGGAAGCCTCGGTTTCCACGGGGAATCCAAGTCACATATGCAGAGGTTTCTGAGGCTGTGGTCACTGTGGGTCGGTCTGGAGCTTCAGGAGCTGCAAAGCCAAAAACAGGGCATTAAACATTGGTACAAGTCAATTACTGCAGTAAAACATTTACATATAACATATACAGACACCCAAACACGGAATCACACCAGAACAAACTTACTGTCATCCTTAATCTGAGTTAGGATTGAAAGAGATGAAGAGATAGAGAATCAATATTAGTATAGAAATATAAACCACTGGAATCAGATTAGTACAATATATACTGTATAAGAGTGGGTCCAGAGAAGCAGAAAAGGACACCACATAGTTACGGGTGTTAAGTGACTTTGTTTTGCTCAGAAGTTGAGGGATCGAGAAATACTTACGAGATAGACGCGATGGGGGCATTGGTTTGGGACGCTCGATTGCTCCACCTAGAGTTTTGCGGCCTGCAGGGCAAATTCAATCATTGAGCAATCGTGTAATGAAAAGGTTTGCTGTATATCCTTCATGTCTCTGAGTTAAAACAGTACCTTTGCCAGTTCTGAAGGTCATCATGGCGGGCTGACCGAGTCCAGCACAGTTTTTAGCGGCCATCTCCACTTCATACAGACTGGCTGGCTGCAGCTTGGCCAGAGTGAGTTTGTTCTCCAAACCAGAGATATTCTTGATGGTCCACTCGCCTAAAGAATCACCAGCCTAAAACAGGAAGTGGGAGAGGGAGAAAATAAATACCACACATTTTAAATAATGATTTAATAACAATGGAATACAGCATAAGAAAACAATAGCTATCCATTTTATAATAGATTTTAGCCAATGTAAGGCCATTACAGAAAACTTTACAGTCTGATACTGTTTGAGGAAAATGAAAATGTGTACTGATTATCTTTTAAAATGAAAGAAAGCCAGAGAAATTTCACAGGATCTTAACCTTTCTGTATTTGATGATATACTCCAGCACCGGTGCTCCTCCGTTGTGTCTCGGTTCCCAGATGAGTTCGTAGTAGTCGGCCGTTCCAGTGCGGGGCTGGCTCAGGATGACTGGAGCCTCGGCCGGTGAAATGTGTCCTCGGATTTCTGAGCAGTCCACCACCAAACCTGGACTTGGTGCCACAGGGTGGGTCAGAAACGGGTCCCGTAAAACTTTATCGGGACTCAGAGGGCGAATGAGGGGCAGCCGGCCTGGACGAGAAGGCCCTGGAGGGAAAAGAGTTTCAAACTTGCAGTACACAGCAAGGTCCAATCATATCAACCCCATATACTACAGTGTAAATTATATAAAGATATGTTAATAAATCTTTACCATGCTGTTTCTATTAAAAGAATCTCGGCTGGTGGTACATACCGGTGAGAAGTCGCACTGCAGCCTGAGCTCCTCCCACCCAGTTCTCAGCCAGGCATTGATACACTCCGTCGTCCTGTGGCCCCACGCTTAGTACACGCAGTGTCTGGGGTGTCACGCGGTGCCGGGAGGATGGGCTCAAGGGACGAGCATTGTGCAGCCATAAGACGCTGGGGGTCGGGTTTCCTCGAACCTGACAAGTGAACCTCACTGTGTCCCCCCACAATGGCTCCTGCTGCTGCAGTTCCACACGCACCTGAGGAGGCTCTGAAACAGAGACACACATATGAAAGGCATTAGTATACAATTCTGTCATGTACTACTGAATATAATGAAGTAATACAGTTAGTAGATAGCACTCACTACTATATATACTACTACTACTACTACAGTACTAGTCTGTAAAACCTTGCTTCCTTCATCACTCAGCTTCTGTGTCAAGGTTCAGGTGTGAATATGCAGGAGCCCCCCCTCCTGCCCTCGTCTCTCTCTCTCTCTCGCACACTTTCTCTCTCTCTCTCTCTCTCTCGCGCACTTTCTCTCTCTCTCTCTCTCTCTCTCTCGCGCACTTTCTCTCTCTCTCTCTCTGAGCACTTGATGGTTGGCTGCTAGTGAATCAGGCAGCTTTCATTAGAGCAGCAGCAGAAGCCTTGGCTTAATTAATCACAGCTGCTGAAAGACGAGCCCACAAAAACAACCTCATCAGTGTCTCACTACACCGTCCTAAACACACACACACATGCGTACACGCGCAAGCACACACACACACACACACACACACACCCACCCTATTGGGCTTTCACAATGCCATTCGTTGTTCTATAGACGAAGCACTTTCCATTTCCCAGCATGAAACTTAACCACTACAGGCTGTATTTTCAAGAACCTAGATCTGAACCAAATTACTACTTTAATGATTCTCCATTGAAAAGACAACAAAATCCAGGATTAACTTTAACGTAAAAGAGAAATACTCCGATACTCAAAAAGAAAACTGAAAACTAAAAAGATACACTCTTTACAACTGGTGGTTGCACAAAAGCAAAACTGAGACAAACAATGCATTATTGTCCAAAAGTTTGTAAAAGACAACAACATAAAATTAGCTTGGTGACAGATACACGCGCTGGACTTGCTTTGAACTATCAACTTATATTTTCAGAGACTTAAATAAACAAGACATTTTACAGGACAGACATGTAGGCAATTTACATAATTACAAAGAATATTGTAGTGCAAAAAAAGTGTCCCTAGGTGTGAGTGTGTGAGTGAATGTGTGAGTGTGTGTCGCCCTGTGAAGGACTAGCACCTCCTCCAGGGTGTTCCTGGATAAGCTTGAATGACAATGAATCAATGAATTATTGAACTGTATTGCAAAGTTATTAATTTCTCACTGTTGCCAAAGTACTTTAAATACTTTGCAGGCCATTGTTTATATGTCTTTGAGATATCTATACTATATATACTATCTATAATCCTTTCACAACTGATGAAAACCTACATAAATGTCTACAAGTGACTGTCTTCATAAAGGCTGCTTTAATCAGTATCAGCCTGGAAAGTGATGACATGATGCTTCTTGGAATTCAAATGTATAGTAAACTTAGGTGAGTTTCTGTCATTTAGCTTTAACATGGCCTTATGAAAAATACAGTAAAGTCTTATCATTGTTGAATATGTAAACCTGGAAAGATGTATCACTTTATCACTCTATCGAAAATCATATTCATTTGTGAATTCGGAACTTTTGAGTTTTAGTGTGTGTCAATATATTGTTACTGACCGATTACTTGGACGTCATACAGCACTGTGGCGGTGCCTGGGGTGCCCATGCCGTTGTGTGCGTGGCAGGCATACGTGCCTGAGTCCCCCTCGCTGACAGCGTCAATAAGCAGGTTACTGAGGAGGAAACGTGTGTTGTTTTGATGCTGGAGATCATGTCCGTCCTTGGCCCAGGTGACTTGTGGGGTGGGGTAGCCACTGGCCACACACTCCAGAACCAAACGATGACCTTTCCTCACAGTCATTGAACGGGACGCCGGTGGGTAGATGATCCGCGCCGCTTCAGAGGTGGAGCCTGAGGATGTAGAGGTAAAAATAACATACTGTAATTATTTCTAATTAATATGAACTGTGAACATATTTTTTTGTCAAGTTCTGGATATGATCTTCATTTCTGAAATATGAAATACAAATGTTCATTATAAATTGGATGAACTGAATTCTTTGGTAGTTTTCTCAGCTGCTTGGTTCATAATTCAGGAGAACATCTGTTTTTTTTATTTGCTGTCAGAATTTACTTACGGCGTATGCGGAGGCGGTCAGTGGAGGTCGATGTTTTGACCTCCTGAGTGACCGGGTTGTATGCAGCACATTTGTAAGGCCCTTCGTCCTCCTGCGTTGCATTGGCGATCTGCAGGTTTCCTGATGGCATTATCAGGTAATTCCCTACAATCACAGACAAAGGAAGAAAATTTCAGCTCCACAGAATCAACACAACACACATTTCTACTGTCTTTCCTCACCAAATGTCTCTGTGTACTAGCAATTAACACATCTACTTATAATGGAGTTTATAACCCAACGTTACCAACATGTTGCTGCATATTAATAATTTTAATGTATAGTTTTAATGGTGTATATATATACCCATTCAAAATGAACACATTTAATTTAGAGTCGATTAAGAGTATTCTTCTACCTGGCTGTTTTGATTTACCTTCATCACCAATTTAAAAGATAATATATAGAAAAATATTAATTTAACTCATATAATGTTTCCTTTATTCAGCTTTGTGCTTTCAATTAAGTAAAAAAATAAAAAAAAGGAAAAGAAAAAAAACCCCTCAAACTCCTTATTTATTATACTGGACTGAATAACTGAGCTGAATAGATGAGAACTGCCTCTAGATCTGCTTTCAGGAATGTATCAGAGCCCTGAAGACCGCCAGGGGGTGCCATAAAGTCTGGACAAAAACAAACAGCACTGAAGACTCACTTACTGTGAGTGAAACAGCAGCTGCCAGAGAAGCACATACCAGGCATGGCAAAAGAGAGCATTTAGAGATGACATAAATACATGACGGCAGAGATAAACAAAATATTCCCACGTTCCAGCACTGCTGATATGTGCCTTATCAGAAGGCACTGATAAAAAACAGATCCAGCAACTTCCAGTCAAACCTGTGGAAAAAGTGTACAGTGCTGCGCAAAACCTTAGGCCAGTCTAGGAGACCAGTTAACTATGTAAAGTTGTTTATCTGTGTATAACCTGTGTTCTTGCTGAAATACTATAAAGGTTTGGTATTTGATATATCATAAGCATTTATAGTACACAAAGTAAAGTTTTTAGTAGTTATTGATAAGTGGTTATTGCTTTAATTTAAAGAAAATAAGCACGGTGGTTTCATTTTAACGGCACTCTGGCTGCTACATACATTTCTACAGTTTCGCTTGCAGCACATAATTGAGTTTATCAAAGTAAAAAAAAATCAAAAGAGGGTTTTATAAACAGTTGTAAGAACTGGGCTCCGTCACTGCCCTCTAATGGAATTCAGACTCCTTGTGGCTTTTTAATATGAGAATGTATAATTTTCAACAGAATTTACATGGTTTATCATTCATTCATTATCTGTAACCTTTATCCAGTTCAGGGTCGTGGTGGGTCCAGATCCTACCTGGAAGCATTGGGCGCAAGGCGGGAATATACCCTGGAGGGGGCGCCAGTCCTTCATAGGGCAACACAGACACACACACACATTCACTCACACCTACGGACACTTTTTGAGTCGCCAATCCACCTACCACCTATGTGTGTTTTTGGACTGTGGGAGGAAACCGGAGCACCCGGAAGAAACCCATGCGGATACAGAGAGAACACACCAACTCCTCACAGTCACCCGGAGCGGGAATCGAACGCACAACCTCTAGGCCCCTGGAGCTGTGTGACTGCGACACTAACCTGCTGCGCCGCCGTGCCACCCTACATGGTTTATCATAAATTATAATTTATTCAAATTAATCCATAGCCAGGATTAAGGGCAACTGTACCTTTGGATGTCTCGAGCCATTCCTGTTTGACACTGTAGCGGACCTGGGCTTTAGGCTGACTCTCAGGAAGATGACACTCGATCACTGCTGTGTTCCCCTCATCCACTTCAATCTCTTGCTGGTCATCAGGCTCAAAGTCTCTCAGCTCTGGATAACACATAAATAGAAAGTAAATAACAGCAGTGGATAGATGGTAAAGGTATGGTAATAATGCATGGAATAAACTCTAAGGGTTAATATTGTCCATTTTTTATTTCTTGGCTGTGATTACTTCATAAATCACTCGAATAGTCGATAGATTACTTGATAAGTAATATGCTCTGCAATGACAGCCACAGGCTAAATCAAATGGCACATAAAGGTATCGGACAACTTGAAGTTAGATGAAAAGATCTGAAGTTCGATGATGTTTAGATGAAGTTTACAAAATGGGGACTCAGTGTGAAGAGTCATTTGTAGGTCTTAGTGGGATATCAAATGGTCAGAAACCCAATAGCACTGTGTAACGCAGAGACAGAAAGTCTGCCTGCCTTGACCTTTGGTGTGCCCAGGAGCTAAAGTGAGGTCACAGGCCAAAAGTGACCTTCCTCTTGGGTTTCTTCCAAGAAAAACCAGTTTGGATTTCAATGAAACAGCCCAATGCACCATAATTGCATGTGTGTGTGTGTAAATGTTTTCCAAAATAGATTGATTCTGTCCTGCTCTAACTTAATCAAAAACTATTGATCTCTCCTTTAATGAACACAGGGCTGTCCTGCTGTTCTCTGAGCTTCTATGGATGGTTGATTTTCATAGGGTTTTGTTACATTCCTTGGCAATTCAGAAGCCTCTCTGTCATGCATAGCTGCACAACATGCTACAGACTGTACATGCAGAGTACCGTTGAGCCTCTAAGTTGAATATGCTGCGGTAGTGTTAGAAGTGGGACTTTTTGAAGTGAATTATGTGGAAAAACTGAAATCAAAAACGGTACAGAGTATACAAAGAGTGAGCATGTTTCATAAAAATCCTCACTGTTAATGTGAAAAACAGAACATGACTATCAGTTCCACACTCCGGTGCACAGAATTTCCAGAGCAAGGGCCAACCCTGCGCACACACACACACACACACAAAATCTGGACAGAAAAAAGGCACCAGCAGTACATTCACAAAGTACTCTCAAGATCTGCAAACTTCTATATGATAAGAAATATGATTTCTGTTCCACGTTTCACTTATTTTACTGTATTAAATCTAATTAAACTTGACTCATTATGGCAATATCCACAATATGCTCTATATTTTCCCTACATAAATGTCCATATATTGTTATATTCTACCCTCCTCAAATGTGGATTTATCCTGTTTTACTACAGAGTCAGGACATTTTTGTCCTTGCACACAACACACACACAGAGGAGTTCCAGAGGAGATGAGCATCCCAGGTTAAAGAAAGAGTTCGGAGAGAGCCAGTGTGATGCTCCGTTTGTGAAATCAATCAGGAGGCTTTTATAACTCTCCCCAGCCCCCCCCTCCCAACACACACACCCAGCACTGCGCAACTCCACACGGCACAATTTTAATCCGCATTCCACACACACAAACACAAACAAATGCACACGCACTCTGTCTCAGGTGAACCATAGAGGTTGAGTGGATAAGATAGAGAGACAGAGTGGACATATATATGTGACATCTGACATTAACCCCTTAATGCCGAAGCTGCTATTTCTGTATGGCTGACAACAGAAGTGTAAAGTAGTGTGTGAGGGTGTGAGGGTTTGCGTTCTGTTCCTGGTTAATGTAACCATTGGGGGTGGGGGGGGTGTGTGTTTTCAGACCTCTGAAAAGTGTTTTTTAGGTAAACATCATTTTTCATATTTAAAACCTGAAATAGCAAATATTTGAAAAAAAACAAAGCCATATTTTCCATTTAGGTTTTAATTTAATTTAACACTGAATTCATTTTTAGGATTACAGTCAGGTTAGTCTTAGAAAATTCTTACATATACTCAGAAATATAAAGCAAATGGACCATGTTATTATTACATATAGGTACATATTCATAAAACACAAATGAAAAATGTGTATGTTTGGACTTAAAAACAAACACAAAGTACATATGTGTGTATGTGTGTGTGTGTGTGTGTGTGTGAGTTCTTGAGGTCCTGAGAGCAGGGGATGCTGGGAGTCACTCAGGATTAATGGTATTTATAAAATGGATTAGCTTCGCTTCCAACTTCACTTGGCAATGCTTTCATACATGCTGCAGGCTTACTTAGCATTCATCATTTTTATGTCTAGAGCTCTGGAGCCTGTGTGTTTGAGTGTGTGTGTGTGTGTGTGTGTGTGTGTGTGTGTTCTGGTTCCTGGGGAGACTGGAATATGACATTAAAACTCATGCAGAGAAAGTAACTATTGTGCATATTGCATCAGTTTGGAGAGAGTGTGTGTATATATGTGTGTGTGTGTGTGTGTGTGTGTGTGTGTGTGTGTGTGTGTGGTAACCAGTTAATCAAGAAAAAATCTGAGTCAAAGTTTGAGAGCATATGAGAACAAGAACCTCTGTGGGAGATTGAAATCAGTGTTTGGAATGAATTAGTGGTGCATTATATATGCAATATGTGTGTGTCTCATTTTGTTGGTATGGGTGTCTGTAAGTGTGTGAGTGTGTGTGCCATTGTGTAAGTATGGGTGTGGATGTGTGTGAGAGAGATTTGGGAGGGAAATATAATGATATCCTAAGAGTTATCACCATAAATTCTGTCACAATATTTTCTTCTGAGTGTATACTGTGTATCGTAAGTACTTCTACAACAGTTACTAACTGCACAGATCATAAACACACAGACTTAGAGCAATTACAGGGAGCCTGCTAGTTACCACCACAACCACCACCACCAACAACAACAATAATTGTAACTAAATATAAAATTAAATATTTAATGTGTACACATTTTGACTTTAAAGGTCCCATTCTTTTCCCACACTTTCTTTTAGAGGTCCCATTCTTTTTGGGGGACTTACAGTGACTTGACAGTAATCAGCAGGGATTGTGTGTCTATTTCTCAGTAAGGACTCCATGACTGCTCCACATTCTTTTAGACCCATATTGGTTAACTGGATGTCAGCTCATTTATATTTACAATATGCTTTATTTAACTTGCTTTCCTTTACTTTTTTTGACCTCTTAAAATGCCATAAGTTGCTGTTGAGTCCAAACCTCTATGACACTTCAGTTATTTAAGAATAATTCAGCCAGTTAGCAGTAACAGTGTCTGTAATTACAGTGTAATAATGTTAAAGATGTAGTAAGCCTGAGGCAACAGATTTACTGGTGCATTATTTGAAATACTGTGATACACGTAGTGTATCATGAAAATATAAAGCATTGAAAATATAAAGTTCCACTCCTGAACTGTAATAATGCAGTGAAAAGAGGACACAGAGAAGAAGTCAGACTCAGTGAAAGAGAAAAGAAAACACTAATAAATCCAGGGAGAACCCTACAGAGCCACAAGTGCTTTCAAGAATCATGATGTTATATTTCTGCCATATCGCCCGACATTCTGTGAGACCGGGCGGCAGAAGGGAGTGTGTTCTGGCTCACAGCGAGGGGAGGCTGGCTTGTCTACAGAAGAATTTGAGTGGAGAGGTTTGAAATAAAGAGCAGGCGTCCTCACAGCTTCCCCGGTGGGACTCAGTTCAGACAGAATTCTTACAGAGGCAGATACCAGAGAGCGCCAAGAGCTTTCACAGAGCAAAAACAAATGGGTAAAAAATACCACAGATGTGAAATATGGAGACAGAAGAGCCATGCACACACACATATGACTCTTTTTAAAGTAATTCACTATTCATACATCTTATATATATATATATATACACACACACATTCACATCATGTTTCTAATTATAGGTATATTTTATTACATCTAACATAATAATGTTATTTTTTTCTGGTCTTTTCCTGCTTTTAGTTTCAAGATATTTTTCCTCACTCCCAAAGTTCAGGCTTAGAAGCTGGTTGCATGTTTAACATGAATTGTAGACCTCACCTGAGTCCTAAACCTACGTTTTTGCTTTAATTCTTTCAGTTTTACAACTGAAACACAGAGCTATTGAACCAAAAAACGTGCACACACTCCTACAAGAGCTCCCTGGCTGAGGGAGGAGGTGGTCTTTATTAAATTAGAATGAAAGGCTGTTACAGGGGCCCCAGCCCACATCTGCAACCCAACAGCCTGATTCATAGCGGAGAGACCTTATCAATTACATCTGATACACACACACACATACCCTAACTCCTCATTCTTAATGCTGCAGGAAATAGGAGTAGAAGTATAGAGAGAGGCATAAATGTCCAGGGAGAGAGGGAGGGACAGGGATAAGAAAAAAGGGAGAGCAAAACAAAATAAGAAGGAAGAGGGGGAAATGAAAAACAGAGGTAGGAGGAGAAAGGAGACTGTTAAAGTCAAAGAAGGATTGAAAAAAGAGGAAAGGTGAGGTGAAGCAGGGAGTGACAGAGAGAGATAAAGGGGGGTGGGGGGTAGACAACGACTGGACACAAAATATTAGAGAAGGTTATCTTTAAGAGAAAAATTTAACACTCCATAAAAGTGGGAGAGGGAAAGAGGGAGTGAATGAGAGAGCGAGAGAGAGGGTGAGATGATGGAAAGAGTCTGTGTCTAACTTGGAGACAAAGTCTCTGACTTCATGTCTCATCTTCACAGTGGATCCTGTCTCAACTAGCACTGCCAAACACTCCGTTCTGATCTCACACACACACACACGTCAAATAAGTACACTCCCATTTGAATAAAATATCTCACAGTAACTGTCTTTCAGTGTACTAACTCTGGACACTGTTGATTTTTTTTCATGTGGAAAAATGTACAACTGAATCAAGTAAAACTCAACACATTGTTTTTTCAGTGTAACTACACAAACTCCTGAATATGTCGATTTCTCCGTTTCCCCCTAAACACACACTCTGAGCTGCTCCAGAGGAATGTACTGGAGAACAGGGAGGAGACCCTGCACTAATGGACTCTCTCTTTCTCTCTCACAAACACACACACACATTATGGAAGGTCACATTACACATTCTCTCTCCATGCTGGCTCCAGACTTACAGTGAAGACACCAATACACACAAAAAAAACCCCAAAAAACCAAACAACAACAACAACAACAACAATACTGCACTAAAATCTGGTACTTCACCATTAATGTTAATTTTCTCACTACATATTTCCATATTCCCAGCACATAGCCACATGCTAATAATGCCTTACTAACTGTGTAGTACTCACCCCATATTTATTAGTATTGTATCCTAGCACTGAAACTAACACTGTAGCACTGCATTCCAAACACTGTATTATGAGCTCTGTATAACAAGCACTGCATGAGCAATAGTTCATCCTTTATTACTAACACTGCATTACTGCTAACGCTGCATATTTAGCACTATATTAGTGGTACTGCATTACTAAATGACTACTAGGTAATGGCTCTTTACACTAAAAATTTAGAACTACTTTTTGATGGAACAATACGACAACATTAAAACATATGTTGGAAACAATGTGTGAGTTCAAATTCATCAGTTCAAATTCATGAGACAAATTCATCATTGTTCCTACTCAATCCTACTAAATTTATTCTTCCTTTTCCAGCATCTTCCCGGGATTTCAGAGACAAAATAACGCGACTCGGTGTGAAGGTTCCAGTGCATTAAAAATCACATCTTTTTTACGTGCGAACAAATGGTATTCGGTTTGAAAAGGCCTTCATACACGCACTCACATTTCCTTCCTATTGTCTCCTTCTTTGCTCTTTCTCTCCCGCATTATTAGCTGAACTGGGAATAGTTTTGGAGCTGGAGGAGTGGTGACTATATGCCAACACACAAATACTAACCCTGTAAAACATCATTGTAATAATCCATTCCAGTACAATGCTAGTATGTGTGGGTACAATTTCAGGTTTAGATGTTTAGCATCACTGGTCAGGCAGGGCAAGTAGAGATCTCAAATTTGAGGGGCCTGGTCATGTGTGTGTGTGTGTACATGAAATGTGTCTGAAGCTGTGTACTCACTGGCTGCTGTGACATTAGCAGGAACACTAGCTCTGGCTCCAGCACTAGTAGTGGCCACACACTGGTATCGGCCCACAGTAGTATTCGAGAGTGAGGAGATGACCAGAGCTCCAGGCTGCATCACCAGTCCAAGCTTCAGCGGCTCTTCTCCATCAGCTTGGAGCTCACGGCCATTCAGACGCCAGCTGATTCGAGCCTGAGGAGGTCGCACACTACAGCGCAGCACCACACTGCCGCCCAACTTCTGTACTACAGACACTGGCTCCTCCGTAAACACTGGGACATCAGCATCTGGGGTACAATCAGAGAAGGTCAAATACAAATCCCCATTTTATATTTTACATACAGCAATCCCTCAAATCTGCTAAATTATTGGCCAAATGTATATCTTCATATTTGGCCAAAAAAAAAATTTATTTTGCAAATACTGCTAATGCTAGTAATAATAAAACATTGAATATATGGACAATTTAGCCTTGTCTCATGTGCTTGTGAAAAGTCTTTGTACCTTATATTGTTGTGTAAAGGAGTGTAGTCATAGTTTAATATAATATTAAAATCAAAATAGATGATTATATACAGACATATTCTGTTTACAAACATGTTTCTATAACACTCAATATTAATGACAGTTTTCTCAATTACAAAATGTCATTTATTGGTTATGGTTTCTGTTTTTTAGTTCTCAGAACTTATTTTGACGACATAGAAGTCTTACCATTGAGAGTGTCAGCAGCATCAGCTCCTTGTAGAAACAGCAGAGCTGAACACAGAGCTATGAGCACCGAAAACCTTCTTTTCCAAGGTATCTCCGACATCTTCCATACACACACCTACCAGAGAGAGAGAGAGAGAGAGAGAGAGAGAGAGAGAGAGATTGTTGTCTCGTGCAAAAATCTATTATAAAACAACGTATCTAAGGCAGTACAAAATGCACCATTGTCATTCAGCTGTACCTTCAACATTATATAAGACAGACCCGGAAAAACCTCACTGAAATTATGTGCTTTCTTAGGAGCATATGAATATCATGACTCATTCAAAAACACCTGCATAACATCCACATATCTGAATCAAGATGCTCATGACATCAGAAATCCTATTCAACAAAATAAACTTTCGCTTGATTACACGACAAATCCTGCCCCTCAACTGTTTCCCTTCAAAATGAAAAAACCCGTGTTCTCTGGTTTCTCATTACGGTGAAAGGGATTTTCAGTAACAGTCACTAAAGGCTGTCCATCTTTGGCGTGACCTGGTTACTTTAAGGGTATTTACACCAATCCTGGGTGAAATTCAGACTGTAGTCCCACAGCTTGTTGTGGGAGCCCGGATAGAGCTGAGAAATATGACCCCCCCCTGAAGTCAGGTGTAAACTGATACAGGTAGAGGCCCACAGAGAGGAGAAAACAAAGCCTACATTCACACACACAGATGTAATGGTCACCTATATTAACAGCTAATGCAGGAAGGGTAACTCACTCTCTCTCTCTCTCTCTCTCTCTCTCTCTCTCTCTCTCTCTCTCTCTCTCTTTCTCTCTCTCTGCCAAGTTTGCTGAATTCTTTCCTGTCAGGTTAAACTAACAACTTCCCGTCAGGATCAGGAGGGTGGTCCAATAGCTCCCAAACTGCAAATCTCTCTCTCACACACTCCTACCCTCCCTCGGTATCTCCACTCCCCCTTGGCCCCCCACTCTCTTTTTCTCTCTCTCTGTCTCTGCCCTCATCATTTGAATGTAATGATTGATGATGCTTCACAGAAAGATTCAGAGCTCCAAACATAGAAGGAAAGAATTGGACAGGGCTCCAGAAAAAAAATAAGAACATTGAAAAATCAATCCAGATTGTGTCTCTGGATTTGAAATGTTTTTTTTTTCATCAAAATATGTTAGGTATTAAGCCATTAGCCATTAGCCTGAAAGTCCTCCTCCAGAACAGAGTGTATTACAGGCTTTGGGGGTTGACCCTAAACAAATGTTTTTCCTTCTCAATGCCGAAAACAAACAAAACGTCACGGTGTCTGGGCGAAGGTCCGTAGAGGCACGATTTAGTCTGGGCTTTTCCAAAACGAAAGGGCTTGTCTTTCTCATTTACATGAGTCCGGCCGTATGCACACACACACTCGTACACACAACCCTTTTTGTATCTGGTCACCAGAGCAGAAAAGACTGGAAGCAGAATCCAACCCCAACACTAGAGGGAATCCATAACAAAGTAAGCAAGCCTCTTGTCCACCTGACCAAACAGTCAACACTCTTCCCAACATCACCCACACCAGCGGTTTGTCCAGAATGCTTCTGCAGAGTCGGATGATTAATCTGTTGATTGCATTTTTCCAAATCTAAAAACAGGTGTCGTTATATTTCCTTGGCCCAGAATGTCTGTTTTTCAACAATCACTCCTTCTCTCTGTGTCTCTCTTACTTTCCCTTTGTACATGTCTGAACTCTCTCTCTCTCTGTCTTACTTTCCCTTTGTACATGTCTGAACTCTCTCTCTTTCTCTCTCTCTCTCTTTCTCTCTCTCTGTAACTGTCTCTCCAAGTCTTGAATTACAATTAGCATTCTTTCCACGGGAGTGATAAAATGCAGCTTTCAAATGCTCTCAGCATCTGTCCAAAAGTGAATGTCTTGCCAAAGCCCCGGGATAACAACTGGAAGCTTTTTACCTCAACCTTCACTTCCATGAAGTCTGCTTTAGTAATATTAACATCTCTCTAACAGTAATACTTTGTGCTAAAAACACTACCTAAACTTCACTAGTAGCTTCTCTGCTAGCTTCAGTAAAATCAGGGCTGTTGCAAACTAACTGCGAAGACCACATGCACTGCTACTGGCTGAATCTGGCCAACTTGCCAATTACGCATCTAGTGAAATGGGAAGTTCAACAGAACAACAGTAAATGGTCAATCTCCCAGTTCACAGCTGAGATAAACAAGCAAAAACACAAACATGTAAACAGGCGAATTTGTTTCTGGCCACTGATTATCCTCCAAATAGAGCAACAGTTGTAATACCTTTGCCACCATTTCTCGCAGCTCGGTATTTTGTGTAAGTGTATGGCCAGTCTGTGTGGTCAGTGAAGAGGACAGCTGTCCTGACCGTCTGTCTGTGGAAGAAGAGTCATTCTGCTTTTACTGGTCAACCACCTGTTCCAGGCATCAAAAGTTAAAGCCACCTCAAGATACACACACGCACATACAAACTCGAACACTCGAAACACTCCCACATCATCACATCAGAAACGACACATGTTCGGACAAATACTGAGGAGAATGCGGGTCTGTGGAGGTAAACCGTATGTGAAAACATGGGGGCAATGTGGCTAAAGGCATGCCTGAGTG
Organism: Hoplias malabaricus; assembly: GCF_029633855.1. NCBI lineage: Eukaryota > Metazoa > Chordata > Actinopteri > Characiformes > Erythrinidae > Hoplias > Hoplias malabaricus. The sequence continues at coordinate 9,618,359 of NC_089800.1, forward strand.
TGTGTGCGGGGGGGGGTAATGGCGGTGGTGTAAAAACAGCATATACAGGGTGGGAAATATCACATCATGTTTTCATTCTCGTGATAAATGACTTTTCTAAGTGTATTCCTGGAACTCACACAACTTCCATGAAAAAATGAATCACCTGGAACAGGGCTGGTCAATAATTCAATATCAATAAATCGCAATATAAAATGTTTCAATAACAATGATGAGATTTTAAAAAACATTTTCAATATTTCAATACACATTATTTACAGCATCTGTCACTGACTGACGTTCATTAGAGGGTGCTGCCCAGTTCACTGCCCCCACTGTTTTAAAGTTAGTTTAAAAATATTAATATTGACTAAGCCAAGAGGTTTATGTTTGATGTCATGATTCTCATTTGTTATGTGAAGATTTGCTGTGGCTTTTATGTTGTTTATATTGATATTGTAATTATACAGTATCGACTAAAATGTAGATAAATATTGTGATATACATTTTGGCCATATTGTCCAGCCCTAACCGGAACTGTATTTATAAAGAAGTGTAGAGGTTGGAATAGAAATTATTTGATGGTTCATTTTTATTTCATTAACTTTCATGAACATCTGAGCTCCTGGACACTGAGGTAATCATTCATAAACAATTTTTTACCGAGTGAAACACTATTAGTAAATTAGGGTAATAATGCACCTTCAACAAGAGCTTATTAGAGCTAGTAGGAAACAAACACTTGGTATACCACGCCATTTTGTGCAGTGCTTTGTGATTGGTTGGTCTGTGTGTTTGTCAAAAGATCATTTTACAATCAAATTGGGCAGTTATCCAAACCAAGGTCAAGGGACCTTGTGTCAATCTCCACACTTAAAAGGCACTCTGTGCTTATTTTTGTGGCTGCAGTTGATTACAATATTTCTCATATCAAAAATATTTGTATATGTTTTCCTTTCTGCTCGTGGATTCTGCTCGTTCTTGACAAAACAAAAACTTTCCCACAAATCCTCAAAAAAAAAAGAAGCAAAATCATGATGTGTAGCATGAACTTTAATGTGAGGTATTGTGATGTTGTGCCATATCACCCACTCCTTGCAGAAGTCACTAGATAAAGCCTCATTGTCAATGAGCCGGGCACATTCTTCTCGGGCCAATCGGACCACTGGTGCACCCCCCTCCCCTCGCCTGGCCGGTGTGGATAAATTCATTTTGACAACCCTGCTAATTGGATAAAACCCGCTCTGCTCGGCCCCGAGCCCTCTCACGCCGTTCACATTCCATCTGCTTTCTGGCAGGGAGGGAGGGGAAGAAGAACGAGGGGTGAAGGGAGAGGGTTTAGCTCCTTCTGAGGAGTTGAAGCCGAGCTGTTGAATATTTATTGCTCCCCCTTCTCCTCTCTCTCTCTCTCTCTCTCTCTCTCTCCCTCTCTCTCTCTTTAGCCATTTACGTCCTTCAAACCCCTCCTGCTCCTTTACTTCTCCAACAGCCCCCCCCCCCTTTAGATAAACACATGCGGTGTCAAGTGTGAGGAGTGCGGGGTTCAACTGGCTGCTCGGGCCCGCGGCCCACAATGTCCTGCCGAATAGCTGCCATGCGGGAGGCCCGTTGCTCGGGGCGACGCTAACAGGCAGAACGCACCTTAATAGAGTGGAGAGTCATTGTAAAGCAGTGAGCCGGCGCACGGACAATAACCTCCAGGCCCCTGCGTGAAAGGAGAGACGCTTCTCTGAAGGGCCAGAGGAAGAGCTGATGGGCTCAATGGCCAAAAGGAGGAACGAAAGGAAGAAGGAGGGGTGGCGGGGTCTCATCTCTCTAACCAAGAGTGGTTAGAGAGATGGATGTCTGGGGAGGGGCTGAAGGGATTAAAAGCGTAAAAAAATGCATCTGAAGGAGCATCCGTTCTGGAATGTTAGAATTCATTCTCGTCAAAAAAATTAAAATCAGTATTTTCAGTTCATTGTAATTTTTAAATGCTGCCCTTTATTCAGTGTATTGGCAGTGTTTGAATAATGCCTTGTAGTACCATTCTTTTCATTTTCAGATATTCTTTTCAGATATTATTTGAAAACACCAAGTGTTTTTACACTGTTAACATGTCAGAATAACAAACCAACAGAAACACTCCAAAAGTACTGTCTCATAAGTCTCCACTCAAAATCAATTTAATTTTAAACCAAAATCTTTGGTTTGAAATGAAATTTTTAAAAATATTTTCAAATATATATTTGTATATATAAAAACCATACACACATACATACTACCCATGCCTCTCTGCGACATCTAGTTATCTATTCATTAATAAATACATTAAATAAAAAAAATTAAAACACTGAAATCAAACAATACAAAATCCCTACCACCAGATCAAACCATGGAAGAGAAATTAGATTTTGATATTCCATGGTGTACTGCATCATTTCTACAGAACTGTGACCCCTGAGATTAAATTAGATTAGAGATGAGATTAGATGATGGATGAGAGTGAGGGGGAGGGGGTATATGCTTATAAAAAGAAGAAGTTCAATGGAGGAGGTGACGGCAGAGGAGCAAAGGGCCCAGTGGGAGAGAGAGAGAGAAAGGAATGGATGTGAGGATGGGTGTTCTGACCTTGTGAAATAAATCTGTTGGCTTTTTGGGTTGAGTGAACTATAGGCGAGCGAGTGAAACAAGCTTTCAGTGGAGAGGAGGTAAAAGAGCCTCATTCACATGGAGCCACTTCAGCCCAACAGTGGCCTGCTACTTAACATCTAACCCAGGCTTCCCCTATCCCTCTCTCTCTCTCTCTCTCTTTCTCACAGAGAGCACGGCATTAAGAGTAAGAGTCCTGTAGAACACAGCAGAATCAGGTTCATTTCAGGAAATCTGGTTTGACGCCTCACAGGTTTGATTGTAGACTGAGAGAGTGCACAGCTAAAGGTTATCAATACGACACCAATGGCAGCCAGTAAATACATATAGCTGGGTGTTAACACAAGAACAAGCACCTCGCGTAACAACTTTGCACGATGCGACTGAAAGAATATCCAAATGTGTAAATCTGGATAGAGAAATCTACTAAAATCCTGAATCCTTAATAGATCCCAACTAGGGCTGAGTGATATCGCAAAAAAATGTAATCTCCATTTTTAATTTTTTTCATATTTATAAACGATTCTCAATTACGATTTTGATTATTTTAGTTCTTACATAATGCAACAGAATGATCTAATTTTAATCACATTTCTTTATTAGAAGGGATTTTAGAGATGCAAAATAGTATCAGCACATCTGTAACAAATATCACATTTTGCAACTAATAGTTACTTTTAAATTTCCTTTCAAAGGACTGAAACTAATTTGTAAAAAAACGTTAAAACAAAAGTTTAAAATAACAATTTCCAATTAACAATAGTAAACTTTAAAAATAACCTTAAAATTTAAGCAATATAATTAGGGAAACTAATAATAAATAACTAATAAATGCAGAAATTGCACATAACAACTTTGAAATATAATACACCACATTATTTGAAGTTTGTATCATTTGTACTTTTCAGGTATTGATGATTGTTTATTGGCAATGTCGCAAGAGATGTGCTAATACCACTAATTATGTTTTTGGTTGCTTTTTAAATTGTTTTTACTGCATAATTCTTTCGTTGTGATTTAATCCGCTGGCAAAATCTCGTTCTTCCTCGACTCCTTCCTCGGGTTCTAAAGAGTAATTCTGTTGGAACAGCAGGTGCAAAACACCTTCAGTTTTTTATAATTTGTGTGCTAATGTTCCATTCTCTCTTTCTCTGTGCTGTGCTGGTTCTGACATGCTTTAAGCCCGTTTGTTTTACAAATTTGCACTTTCGATTTACATACTAAACCAGCACGTGACAAATACAAACCAGGTCTCGATGGAAAGTCAGATTTCTCTTATTTGGAAAAAATAAGTTTCTCTAGTTCTCTAATGATGAGCAAACAGGTGATAAAGATTAATTTGTTTTGTATCACGCGGTCAACGTTCCTGGTTCCACAGGGCTAATAAACTCCTAAGTGAAACACCGCCTGTCTCCATCTTAAAATGTTTATACTGTACGTGACTGGGATCAGTGTGTGGGGCAAAGGAGGCAGCATTTATCCAGTTTAGATGGGTTTTCAATCATAATGCGTGAATCTCAATTCATATTAAACAAATGAATCGTGAAAATACCCAGCACTAATTCCAGTATATTACAGGAGACATGTTATGGGAAATTCACTCTTTCGGTACAAGAGTACATTCATTTGTGGATCTGGAGCCCTAAAATGAAACTTCTGCCTACATCTGAAAGCATAGGACAAAACAAGTCAATCTGATGTCAGTGCAGACACTTTAGAAATTTACCAGAGAACTACACAGTCTCAGAGAGGTGAGGTAGACCAACTTATTCATGGAAAAAAAACATCATGGAAGCTGAGGCCAGTGTTCTCCATGTTAACAGGGCTTCTGGAAGGTTCTCATGGAGTTGAGAGACGTGCAGCAGGTGGAAACTCAGCAGAATGCCATTCACGCTGTCTGGACGCTCACAATCATCCTTCACAAACATCAGCCTCTCCCATGCTTGAAAATTACACATCAAAAGCATCACTAACGAGGTCAATACACCCCCCCCCCATCCCACCCACCCCCCATCCATCAATTAATGAATGGCAACCCTGCAAAAAAACATTAATGAGACCCAGACTGAGCGAGGGGATTAACGAGCAAAAGATCAAGCCAAGTCTAGGATGGCCAATCAATTAGGCCCCAGGGCATTTGCATAATTTATATAACAAGGTCGAATTAGCAAGTGCTCACTAATTACTGGATTTCAGCAGCGTGAGCAGCATGGTCACATTCCAGCACAGTCTGACCACAGGTGGGCTTTAGAATCCCACCAGCAGGAACCATCAGATAGGCTTAGGCTATCTATAGGCCCAAGCTGGTCTTAGCTGACATCAATGCACTGAACTCATGACAAAAACACGACAACTTACCGCCAATGTCCTCTGTAATTAATAAATAATTTACACATTTTTGGCAGATGTTTAAAATATGAAAAACATTATAAACAAGCTTAACTGAACAATAATCAATCACAAGATCAAATTTTATCCTTCTTTAAAGGGAGCGTACTATCACTTGTTCAGTGCATGTGCGCATTCATTTGGTGATCAGGAGCCCACCAACCCACACACTGTGAAACAAGACCACCAGCCTGTTTTCTGTGGGCAGGCCAAGTCTGACTTAAAACGTGTGGTCGTGATTTTTTGCTGCCTCTTATGTAGAATGTGGAGAATTTAGAACTGACAAAGTTAAAGGAAGCAAAACAAACACAGGCGTGGAGAAATAAAAGTACAGTGGAACCTCTACTAACGAACTTTCCAAGATACGAACCGGGCATTTGAATATTTTTTGCCTCCACCAACAAACCATGACTCTAGAAACGAACCCGAGCCTCCACCGAGCCGGCGGCTGGAAATGGCCACTGACCCCAATAGGCGAGTCTCCTAGCGCGCCCAGACTTGAGTGAGCGTTTAAGATGAGCAAATTGTAGCTTTAGCAATTTAGCATTAGTGTAAATAGCAGACATCGAAATTCGTGCTAAGTTAAGCCGTATCTACGCTTCGTCTAATTTGAGGGTTTTGTAAACATATATCCGTGCAAAAAGGGTGACTTTCGGGGTTAATTAATTAATTGCTTTTTTAATTGCTTTTCCATTATTTTAAATGGGGAAAATTGACTCGAGAAACAAACATTTTTTCTTACGAACATTTTATCCAAATTCGTAGGTAGAGGTTCCACTGTACTTATTAAATATTGAGAGAGAGAGAGAGAGAGAGAGAGTGAAAAATGCTGTTGTAGTGTTTGATCCTTGTGGTATTTTGACCAAAGCAGGTCACAGACATTCACTTACAGAAATAGGGCAGAATATGTCTCCTTTTAACTTTACTGCATTCCATGTTCCTTAATTTTTTTCACTGTTCTATGTTCCGTAAATGCAGCTGTTCTTCTTACGCACCTTATCTGGATCCACAGAGAGCACATTTCTCAAGAACATACGGACATCAAGGTCAAACTCTAATGGCCTAATCATTGCCAGGAATAATACAATCAGCAAGGGGCATTAGACAGCTATGAGCTGACATCAAACCAGGGGAAGTGTGCTAAGAGCGAGAAGCATTTTTAAGCCTTAAAAGTGAACAAACTGTACTAGGCCTCACCAAGGCAGTAAAATCCCAAGCTCATATAGTTCCTGTAAAAGTCTCTAAAGCTTAAATATGTATTGCTTTGCACAGGCACACTTATTCTCTTTTAAAGGGGGAGGGGGCGTTCTGGCAGAGCCTCCGTCAGAGTGAATGGAACCAATTTGAAATCAAAAGCAATTTCTCCACATTATTCAGCTGGAACCCGGAGCACACAGACTGGCTGTCTGCTCACCAATAAGCCTTTGAGTGTGAGAGAGTTGGAGGAGAGAGAGAGAAAGTAAGAAAAATACAGCCAAATAGGAGAGGAAAGACAAGAAAGTGTGTAATACAATAGTAATAAAAGATGCATAAACTGTTTAGAAAGCACTCATTTGTGTGATAAAGCTCTGTTGCCCCAGCGAATGACTCCAAACAGCACAGACACGACAGAGGTAAACACACCAAACGAGGAAAGCAAACAACGGCAACATTTTAAGCGAGAAAACAGAGCAGAGGGGAGCTGCTCTGAGCAACGCTCGCAGTCGTAGGGGCTTGGCACTTCCACACACACTCCTGTCCACTGTAAACACCTGCAGGATCCGTGAGCACACAGTTTGTAGACACATCAAGGCACGCGCCAACCGCCGGATAAACAAACACTTACCGTCTGAAAACAATACAGTAGCCTTGAGCTTCTGACGCTACACTGTACGCCTCAAAGTATTTCTATTACTGGATTCAGCTACTTCAGGGCTGGGAGAACCAATGGGGATTAAATACTATATCACAATACTCATTACTTATTCTTAATGCTTATTAATACGTAATAATTTGAATGTATTTCGTTTTTTAAAATGACATATTTTCAAGTGAAACTGGAGCCTTGGGGGAAGGGTATAAAAGGATTTTATCTATGGTCTTTCTAAACAGTGGTATTGTTGGTTAATATTATTATTCCATCTCCATAGGCCTTGGCTGATGTAATCACGTCATATGGTGTTTTACAGGAAGAAAAACAATACACTTATATTTAAAAAATGTATATAAATGTATATAATACGACACAATAAAAAATACTTTATGGACTCGAACATGAACCAACACGATAAATAAGTGCCATTTTGTCTGCAGATTGACTCTAGGGACAGAATATTTCCAAGATACACCCAGAAAATTATGTCATCACAATCAGGGGTTGACATCTCCTGTTGCCCTCTTTATTTCTTATGGTGCGCTCAGGGTCGCTCTTGTTTTTACTTGTGGTGCAGTGTCCAGTTTCCGTGTGTCAATTTTCTGTACATATGCACTGACACCTCTGACAGGACAGAGAAAACGAGACCGCTCCTAAGAGCTTGTGTTGCACTATTTGGCCGCAAACACCGTTGACAACAGTGAACTGAAGAACAAAGTTCTGGGAAGAGTCTAGGCTGTGGACCTCGGAGTGAGAGTCTCTGTCATCACTCCAGGAATCTGTCAGAACCGTTTCATTTTGTCCCATCCCTGCATCCTGACTCACTTCTACAACTCGATTTGTCACCATCCATCCATCTATCTATCTATCTATCTATCTATCTATCTATCTATCTATCTATCTATCTATCTATCTATCTATCTATCTATCTATCTATCTCCAAATCACAGCTACAAATAGCCTGCTCTCACAGAAATAGAGTGGGTGCATGTTGCTCTGTCACCTTCTGCTGTGAACACAGGGTTAGGTCAGTGTGCCCAATGTCCAGCATCAGTTACAGGTGTTTAAAGGTGCTTTCTATGGAGTAATGAAGGTCCACCGCACAAACGATACGAAAACTGATTATAAGCTGATCCCAACCTATTTTTCTTGAACACAACCAGGATACACAACCAGTTACGATGCTGAAACGATTCCAGACATACAACCTAGAGCTACCAACATAACGTCACACAACACGAGTTGTGGTTCTTTTCCCCTTCAGCTTTTTCTGTTGTACTGGTCTGACATATTATTAGTTTAAGGATCATTAACTGAATAAAGTGAGGTTTAAGGAGTTACGGTGCATTGCTGTTTCTTTTTATAAAATGTGGATTAACTGAGACTGAGTGTACAATGAGGGCAAAAACGTCCCTCCAAAGAGCTCTGGGGTGTGTTTTTGTGTGAGAGAGTGTTTTGGAGTGTGTTTGTGAGTGCAACATGGTGAGTTTTTACTCTCTGAATGAGTGTTAGAGTGAGTGTGTGAATGGAGTGTGTCTTCATTTCTCTTGGCTCGTCAAACTGCCCTTAATCTCTGTACACACACACACACACACACACACAGGGCTGTTTGTCCTCGCACACAGTCACTGCTTACTTAGTTGTTGTGAGTCTGGAGTTCATCACTGGGCTCGCGACCCGGTGCCAGACACACTCAAGCAAACAAAAGAGTGTGTGTGCAGGGGTGTGTGTCTGTGTGTGTGTGCTTAAGTTTGTTCTTTTAAATGGAGAAATGTACAATCATGAGTGCCTAAAAAAAAGCTGCACTGATATGAGAACGATGGTCCAGTATTTATGTCCTACATTTCTGGACTCCTAATCGTCTTTCATTTCTACAGGGTTTTCGTATGGAGTTTGTTTCCTTCTACTCAATTAAGTATTTCTAATTTCTTGAAGTCTTAATTTGAAACTGTTCTATTAGGATTTGTTGGTATTCAGCAAGAAAAAAAGAGTTATGTCAGTACTGATTTTGGATGAATATTCTGCAACTCCAATACGTCCTAAAGATATAAGATGCTGCTCATTCACTCCTGAGAAAGCTGCTCCATGGCCCAATACCCTGAGATAGCTCTTGAGCTAATGTTTGGCACTGAGTATTGCATGGCTGCTCCAGAGAGGCTCACTGTATTTTACGTTATTCTATGAAGACCATACAAGATGGGTGTGCATTTTGGGATGTCTGTGCCCCTTAATGTAGCTAAACTCACACAAAATAAGTGGTGTCTACAAAATGTATTGTGTCTAACGCTACACAAAGTGAACCTGTGTGTATTGACAACAACGCAATTTTTGGAAACCAGTACAAAGCATGCAAAATACTGCTGAAACATAATCACAATATTAGTACTGTTTTACCAATATTCTGTCCAATTCATGCAGCCCTGCTGATTAAAACCCTTCCAAGAACTTTTTCCTCATGTCAAGGGTAGTGTTCCCAAAAAGCATTGCACGCTAACTGTACTGCATTCCACCAATCAGAGAGTGTGGAAAATAAAACACACCTGCTTTTATAAGCATACAGCAGAGGTGCATAATCTCTGACCTCGCAATGATTTGATTCAGCTGTGCTGCTTTAGAAAATGATTTGCAGCGTTATATATTTCCATTTTCAGAGATTCAGTTAAATCTGGTTTGATTATCATTACCATTATCTGAATTATATTTCTGCAGATTTAGAAAATTAATTGTTATACAGTGTTGGAATACAGACAATAAAACACTATGCAAATAGGCTAAGGATTAAATTAATATCATGCATACTGGCTATGAGTGATCCTTCTACAATTCAATATCATGATAATTTTAGAATAAATCACAGTATTCAATAATGAATAACACCAATAGGACTGTATACTGGTAGAATCAATGCTTTTAACTCATCTTTAGTACACAGCTTATTAAACTGTTATAATTATTCAAATTTACACTGGTTATAAGTATTTCATTGTGCCTCAAATCACTCAGAGAAGAAACATCAGCTTTCTAGCACATGGCAATAAGGCCCTAATGGACTTCAAGCTAAAGAAACTGTCATAAACCATGCACTTAATGGCTGTGTCTTTAGCATAACAAGGTTTTGAAAAATAAACCAAGCAGCAAGCTACTCTTCAGCAACAAAACAAAGCTTGTATTGATAATGGATGGCTATAACATCAGTAAATCCTCAGCCACGTTACTTCAAGGATCTCACAATAGTTTTATGAGAAGTAATATATTTAAACCAGAGAGCAAGTAACATTAAATTCATGAAATGCACTGTATATGATATGAAAACACTGCAAACCTCTGATGTCAGATCTAAAGTGTAGTCTGGGTTATTCTGAGCACACATCTAATGTCTGTTGAATGGTCTGAATGCACATGTGAACTCATTAAGATATTTGCAAAAATATACACCATTTTATCCAAATCTATGAAGTTTTGATGAAACTTGATTCCTTAGGTCAGTGGTTCTCAAACTCTTTAGACCAAATACCACCTATTATCAAACCAAAACATCCAAGTACCACCTATGATTTTTACCACAGAACATTTGCACCCCTGGTTCTTCCTCTGTTCTGGGGGTATACGGTAAAATCTTGTTTGATTGGTTGCATGTTTTTGTTGCTTTTTATTTACTTTAAATATTTACTTGCTTAACACAAAATGATCTAAAATAATGACTAAAAATAATTTATGGGCAATAAGCATTTTAAAAAATAACAGATGAATAGAGGTCAATTTAATATCAGTTATGTTCTTTAAAAGGCTACACGTGAAAACAGCGTGGCATGTGGGGCAGGTGCTCACAGTGTCTCTCTGCACTTGTAGCAGTTGGTGAAGGAGGGGCAGCACTGTCTTAAACCTTGTTTTGGGGCTGTAATGATGCGAAAAACGTTTTCCTTCAGCCGAGTGTTTTCTTCTATTTTGTCTTCACGTACAGAATTCTCACTTCGTTTTTCTCTATTTTTGTCTCTGGATTTAGTCCTTCTGGACTTCGGAGTATTTCTCGGGCTTGGTCTCAGCTTGTTTTTCCCGTTTTTATAATAAATTCCAAATTGCTCACGTCTGTCTCTAGCCTTTACTTACGTCCAGTAAGCAATTGAAACTGGGCTTACTTTATACAGATTTCTCAAAAAAACTGAGGGACCGTGTTCCCTCTTTGGAAAAAAATGGAGAAGTGCTGTTCCCTCACCCACTGTTCTCTTACACACATAATCAACTACGGAATGTAAAACTTTAGATTTTCAGTTATGAATAAATTTGTTAATTAAGTAGTATTTTTTCAAGGTTATTTGGCATACCACATTTGCTGCTTCATGTACCACTAGGGGTACGCAGACTACAGTTTTGAGAACCACTGCCTCAGGGCATCAGAAGGATCTCATCTGGAGAGTCTGGGACATTATAGTATATTCCCAGCACACTACAAATAAATGTGTTTTATTAGAGCTATCTGGGATATCAGTACTGAAAAGTTAATATCATGATAGCAATTAACAAAAACATATTTTATACAGCCCTAGCCACCCAGACAAGTTTCCACTCTTGTTAAAAAGCTTGAGATTTCCATCCCAGTGCAAGTGTAAGTATGTGAATGAGCTGGAGATGAAAAGTCCAAGTGCTAATGTAATCAGGCCCTTCCGTTGACTCGACAGAGAGCCTACACCGCAGGCTATGCAAAAGCACTACACTGTAGTGTGCTTTTAAACTGGGTCTCTGCTCGCTCTACACACCAATAGGGCACAGTCTCAAAAATCTTCTTCTACACTACGTAGTACACAATGTAGTGATGTACTTTTATAAATCTTTAAAGTGCACTATTTAGGGAGTAGGTCACTGTTTGGGACAGAGCAGAGTTTACATGAGGTGCCAGGAAAGTAACTAATCTAACTAAGCCCACACCAGGTCTGAGGAAATCTCTCGCTTTGAAATTGCTGCTGTCTGCATCTCTGTGTGTGGAGGAGAGGAGTTCATGTTCCTGTTCTTCTTCAATTCAGCATAAACAATGTCCGCTCAACTTCTGACCAATCATAGTCGTTGTGGTCTGTGTCGACACAAAGCATAGTTACATTTCCGGAGAGGTGTGCGTAAGGCTACGCTGTAGGCTCCAGCGTATGGTTCACTTTGGCATGTTGCCTACGGCATAGGTTTGATGCTGAAGTAGAAATTGGGCTTTAGAGCACTAGATGCTTACACCCTGACCGTGTAAAAGTCTAGAGAATGGCTTGGAACCAGCAAAGTGACAGGCTCAACATTCCACTATGAGAAGATAATCCTGATTGGAGAGTATCTCCAAACTCACACACACACACACACATACACACAAGCTTGAAGATGGTTGCCTGGAGGCTGTTATGACTGCATGAGCATACCCGCTCAAGCCGACATGAAAGTCTACCCTGAGGAGGGTTTTTTTTTCTTTTGTGAATTAAGAGAAAAGTTACACCCTTTAGAAAAACAATAAAGCTTTCCAAAGTCTCTGCTAGCACTGCAAAACCTTCATTCCCTGCCAGAAACATGAAGCTTTCCCAATCAGGAGTAGAGAGTGACCTGAGGCCCTTGCGAAAAGATAAGTCCTTGTGTCCATGAACAGTATTTAACAGTAGTGGTATGTTTTGGTATGTCAATAAATTACACCACAATGTGTTTTTATGAGCATATTTTGGATATGGATAGCACTTCAGGAACATTAAATAACTGCAGGTTTAAGATTGATGTAGCTGTCTTAAAAACATCTTGTGTCTTCTTCAGCATAGTGCTAGTTAAAATCCCACAAACGTCCATGTTAGGCTAAACTGTCTCTGCTTAACAACATGTGCTGCAAAGCGTGTAAGATGTTGAACCATAAAAAATATTTTCATCTTCATTTTTAAAGCTAAATATGAAACTGCTGGTACATTGCCTGTTCAAGACTTAGGAATCTCAAGACATGTGTCATGATCACCTACAAGTATTGACAACGCATTTTTCTGATGTTTACTTCAAGATGGCTAGATAGACCAAATGTATTTTACCTCTACAAAAGCAAAATACATACCATTGCAAGGAATACATGAAGAAATTTGGGTTCTATGCTAGGGCACTCCTTATTCGTCCTTCTAATAAAGCATGATTTACATAATCTCTTTTATAAGTTTAGAACTAGTGACAGCACTTTACCGGAGTTTTGATATAGGGCACACCTACGCAATCTAGTAAAAATAATACCTAACATTGTTTACCCTCAAATTAAGAAAGGCAGTTCATCAGGTAACAGTGTATGTGGTTTTATTAAAGTGATAAATTCATTGATTACACTGAATAAAAGTAAAGTCACAGTCCAGAGGAACATAAAGGAAAAATAAAGAAAATATAATAAATTCAATCCAATGTGTTTGAAGCTACTTATCTGAAAAAAAACTTTAAGTATTTTCCCAGACCAGATTTTATTGGTAATATGGCAAGTCTCATTCAATCTTTGTCAACCTGACACTCAATACCCACACATCCCTCCCTCCAATGTGCCTCTATCAACTTTCTCAAATCCCCAGCCTAACTCTGTCTGGGCCCGGCTGAGGGATACCTGTTACACCCAAAGAATTTAGGGTTGTGAGGGCATGTCGGCAGAAATCTGGGCATCCATCTGTGCACAGCTAATAGGCCATTCACAACGCTCTCACCAAATAAGGTCAGAACTCTATGAAAGCCAACAAGATAATCAGACTGGAATCAATTATGGAATAACTTTGATCCACCCGACCGCCAATCATCATCAACGAAAACTCTGCTACCAAAGAGTTTTTTTTTTTCACTTAAACCTCAGGCTGAGTTTGGATGCCTGTATTTTTTCCCTTGTGTCTCTGGGACGTTCCTAAATTTTACCAGATGTTTAGGACTCTTGACCAAACTCTCGCATGTTCACTGTAACAAATTTCTTCTACATTGGAAATTTAGCAAAATGGCACCTGGACTCTGAAAGGTTAGAAACTCGACCTCTTAATGCTGTTCACAGAGTCGCCCTGAAGCCCCTCACAAATCCTGGAAGAAATGTTTTGCAGCTTCCAAAGTCACTCAGTTAGCTGAAGGAAAATCTACTTACTTTTCTTAATTGTGTTAATACCCTCCATTAGCTCAAAAATACAAGTGGATTTCAAACTTGTTGGTTACTTTCTGGAAATCAGTATTAAAAGCCACAAAGCCTGAATGTCAGTACTGACTACTGGAAAACATACTACTGTGTGTAAAAGTTATAAGAATTTATTAAAACGGTGGTTAAAACAGGTTTCATTACAAAAATATATAAAACAGTTCAGGAAAAAACAGGTCAAACACACATAGGACTTCAGTGTTTGTGGGGGCTGAAACTTGGGGTGCAGCTCTATCACGTCAACCACAACAGTGAGGCCTGCTAAACATATTTTACATATTTACAAATACTCCTCCTAACATTCCTATACTAATACTTGAACATTTAAAACGTCTTTATGAACGTATGCCTTTATAACACGCTTATAAACAGCATAAAAACCAAGAAGAGACTTTTGCCCCTGAAGCCCCGGAGCGAAAACTTCTCCTCATCCCTCAGCTTCACGACACTACTCAACAAACTACTCTCCCCTGGTTACGAATGTTGCCAAAACCCGTGTTATTACAAACTACCAACTTCGGAGAATATGAAACCGCTTCTGCAGCCAGTTTGCTCTGGTGTAAAGCACACTGGAACTTTGTAATCGTAACTAAACAAAAGTTGCAACAAGTTAACGTTAACTATAACGTTAGCAGCAACTTCATTCTTTTAAAGCTCTTCCAAACTCCATAAAGCGCGTTTAACTCCTTAAACATCTCCCCCTGGCGCTTAAATACGCCCCAAATCAGGGTTAAAACACTAAAGCAATCCTCGCACACAACTCTGTTTTGTTGCTGTAGCGTAGCAGGCCAAGGTACCACCGAAACAACACTTGGAATGTTTTTGAGGGATACTCACCAAAAAACGTGCCACAGCTCGAAGACGGACTCGGTAACGATAGCGTTATTTTTCGCTGTTCGCGTTTCAGAAGTGAAGTCCTTAATTCATAAACCAAAATAAACAACAGCAGCGGTAGCAAAGAAAATGAGAATCTGGAGTTTTTTCCTCTACTAGCGGAGTAATTTACTGCTGTGGGACCGACATTTTCTCGGGCTCCCCTGCTTTTCTCCCATTGAAAGGCCGTTTTTGGATGACTGAGTTCCACACTGTTCTCCTTTAGCGACGCTGCAGCGGCTCCGCCCACTTTCTCCAGCCGAAGGAGGCGCTTGAACAATGGGCTACGAACCCCCAGCCTCCGCGCTACACCAAAACCACCGCAGCTCCACAACAACAAAAACAACACCAAACTCCCTTACACACAAACTCAAGGCACTAGCCCTGTATTTTTCCACCAAATATCTATATACAATGACTATTAACTTCTGGGAAAACGTATTGGAAATAGATTTAGAGACACCAAACCCGCTCTACTGCCTCTTACCCCTCCTACCCCAAGCCCCCACTTCTTACCCCCCCACCCCCCACCACCACACACACAAACACCCCCTTCTCTACTCCTTTCTCCCTGATTTGGTATGCCATCGGCCCCTCAGAGTTTGTATTGAAGCCTCTGCTTTATTGAAGCCCCGGTGAGGGCGCAGCTGTGGATAGAGGAAATAAAACAGAAAAACACCATTATCTCCCAAACTATCTCCAGAGTGAGTGTAGGCATGTTATGATCTACCATTATGTCCATAAGTATTCGGACACCTTCTCTAAATCAGCAACTTTAATGTGCTCACACTACACCTCACAGATTACTTATCATATAATTAAACAAATACTATGAGAGACTGGGAGTCTAGAGCCACTGCACATGCCGGGGGCACAACATGCCAGATGTCAAGCCTGCCAGCACTAAGCCGTGGCACTGAGGAACTATGCTCTCTAGAATAATGTAGCGCCATCCAGTAACCCCTATAAGAATGGTGGGAGCAGTAAGTTAATTGTAATTACAAATTATTTTAATACAAAATAAATGTTTTTTATATTTGGCTTCATAAACTTACAATCTCTCTCTCTCTCTCTCTCTCTCTCTCTCTCTCCCTAGTTTCTCCCCTAGTTTTTTTATATTTATTTTTTTTAAATATTTGGGCCTGTGGTCCAGCCCAGTCCATGAATAAAGGTTGTTCTTAGTGGGATTGGCAGGCAGGACACACACACACACACACCTGAACACTTACCTCAGCCTGGAAAGCTTGCTAGCTCCACTTGCCTCACCCCTCAGGTGGACGTGTGTGTGCGTTTGTGTGTGTGTGTGTGTGTGTGTGTGTGTGTGTGTATGTGCGGCGCTGTGTGTGGTTGCTCTCTTCTGCTCTTCGCATGCCATGTCAGAGCCACATGTTTTTCTTTCTGGTTTGCTTGGCATGAGAGGCAATATTACAGCAGAGGATGAATTAGATCCTCCACTCATTAACTCCTCAGACTTTCAGCCTGTGTGTATACAGCTGCAGCACACACACACACACACACACACACACATGCATGCACACACATACATACAGTATACAGACCTTGTGAAATTACACATTTGTTTGATGGGACAAAAACTTGTCCCAAACAATCTCCACTTGAGATCATTAAAAAAAAAAAGTTGCTGTTTAAAAGTTGTTCTAATTTTATAATGGAGCAATAAAAATGCTTTAAACGGCTTGAAAATCAATCTTGTTTCATTATCTTCCATTCAAACTAAGAATTGTTTAGTTGTTTGTTAATTGTTTCCTTCTATTGCAAAGGTTTCATTTCAGAGACATTTTTTTCCTGATAAAGACTATATTGTAATAATTTTTAAATATTTATTTTGTGCATTAAATAATATGATATTTCTGCATATGCCATACAGGTAGGTCGCAGTCACACAGCTCCAGAGACCTGGGGTTGTGGGTTCAAGTCCTGGTCCGTGTGATTGTCTGTGAGGAGTTTTGTGTGTTCTTGATTGGCAACTCAAAAATGTTCATAAGTGTGAGTATGTGAGTGAATGTGTGTATGAGTGTGTGTCACCCTGTGAAGGACTGGCAACCCTCCAGTGTGTGTTCCCGCCTTGCGCCCAGTGAATCCGGGCAGGCTCCGGACCCACCGTGGCCCTGAACTGGATAAGTGGTTACAGACAATGAATGAATTAATTAATATTTTTAATGTTTTGGGACAAATAAATGAATACATGGATTTGTGCTCTGTGCACACACACACACACACATACAAAGTCACAGAGTTGATGTTGAAATTGGATTCTTTTCAGTTGCATTAGTTGTCCTCTGCTCTGATAAGGCACTCTGTCATGTCAAGCAGCCAGGTAGTGTGTGTGTGTGTGTGTGTGTATACAGGTACTCTTAGAGGTTTTGCTAAAGTACTTTGTGTTACAGTGTGGTGTGACTGCCTGAGCAGGGAGTAAAAGCCCAGTCTGCCCATTAATTAGGTGTCCAATAAATTTTAAAGTGTTTTTTTGTGTAACATATAATTGTAAATTCATATTAAAATATGCTCCAGCTTTTTTCTCATTTTATGATAACTACTAAAAGTATCATATTAAAAGCAAGAATAATTTCCTTGTCACTGCATTGGTTATGAGCTCCATCAAGGAATAAGCTTCACAAAAGCATGTGCAATGGTTTGTTCTGTTGTTTGGGATAATATTGTATCCAAATTTACATTTTGGTTCATGGCTGTATGTAAATTGCCACAGTTTGTTAGATAAATCTAATGGTTATATTTGTGTTACAGACATCTACCTTGGTTTCAGTTTGAGTTTTTCTTTGGTGATGAGTAACCTTGAGTAAGCTATTCACTATCCACCTCAGTTTATTTCTGTTTCTATTATACATAACTTCAAGGAGCAAGCCTCAGGTCCCACAGACAGAGCTGTTTTGACTGAGTTTATAGAATAGTTAGAGTTAATAAGGAGTTAGAGTGATACATAATGTGTGATGATGTATAATTATCTCACTGTTCTCACACAGATGAATCCACAACTAAAAGCCCTGAATTAATAAGTGTCAGTGTGGCTTGTGGTTTTTGGGGTTCAGATGGGGTTTAGATTCAACCTAATGCACCTGAGCTCAATGAGTAAATGTGTGTGTGTGTGTGTGTTTATGTACACAAATCTTTTGTGTTTGTAGTGAGTCTTTGGGTGAATTAGAAAATGTGTGAGACACATTATTATCACACATAGACACATAAGAGATCTATAATTATTGCATATATACGGTTACATAAATATAAAACATGGGACACATTACACAACATCATTACAGAGACATATCATTACATATTACAGAGAGAGAGAGAGAGAGAGAGAGAGAGAGACTTAGAAGAGAAAGTGAAAAAGAGAGTGAGATAAACAGATGGGGAGAGAGAAAGAAAGGAATAGAAGTGGAGAGAGAAAGAATGAGAAAGGGAGTGTGTGAGTGACAAGGGAGTGAGAGAGAGAGAGAGAGAGAGAGAGAGAGAGAGAAAGAGAGAGAGAGAGAGAGAGGGTTAGAGAGAGAGAGAGTGAGAGAGATTTAGTTTTAGTGGCCCCTTCCCCCTCTATACGCACTGTTGGCTGAATTAGTTGTGGACAAAAGGCTTTGTGGTCAGGCCATGAAAGGGCCATTAAAGCACGCTGCTACTGCAGAGGCCCGGCCGGCAGGGGACGGCCTCCCAGAATGCCTCAGGCTCAGCATGTAGCAATCCCAGCATGCACTGCTCCCTGTCAGTGGCGCCCCTTCACCCTCACAGTGTCATTAAAGCACTGACAGATTGTTATGTAGATCAACGCACTGCCTGAATCATGCAAAAAAAGGACAGAGATTCTGCTGGAAACTCAGTGTACGGTTGTGGCCTGAGGCTGTGCTTTTCACTCACACTGAGTGGACACTGTCCAGTTATTTTGGGGGTTAGGTTTGAAGGGGTGGTGCACTGCTCTTGTGAAATTACCCATGGTGTGCACCAGGTCTGCCCCATGTGGTGGTGTTTGATGTGACCCACCAGAAACTATTACTAACCTTCACTTTCAGCTAATCAGTACAAACCTGTTTTTACACTCTACAACTTTCCAAGAACATTACATTTATTTTTAATCAGCATTCATTCCAACTCCACCCATTAGCTATGACCACGCCTTCCCAGGTCACATGATGCTAAGATGGGCGGTTGTACGCTATAAATGATTAAATCAGAAACAAAAATTTAAATGCTACACTAGCTCGCCTATGGGTTCTTAGCTGTGTGTTAGAATTTAGCTAACATAAACATATTGGCTATTCTAAACTAAACAACCTTTCAAAGTCACACTGTAAAACAAACCATGATTGGTTGATTGTCTGATGCTACGCTAGTTGTTAGCCTGATATTTTAGACCTTAGGTTTAGCTCCTAAAGTACTAGAAATCTGGTTTTTATCCCGAACACAACAAAGAGTTTTACTACATTATTTGCAGACACAACAATAAGATATAGATATAGAGTAAATCTTACAGATATGTTTTATTTTTTTCACTACAGGGTAATAATAAGGCCTTCTCTGGAGCCTACAAGGCTGTGAGGGGGTACCACTGTGTGCTTCAGGAGAATGAGGGTCTCTGCCCAAAGTCTCTGCTTCAGTCTCTATCCTTTTTATTGAACACCATCACCATGGTAACGACCCCTGCGTGTGGTGTCTCCTGTTGACCCCAGCAGCTGTGTCACTTCCTCACTGTGACAAAACTGGGACAGAGTCACATTCGTTCACACACTCTCTCTCACACACACACAAACACACACTAGTTGGTGTCTTTATGGAGTCATGAGTGTGTGTATTTGTAGATGCCAATGTGCTGTTAAGTCTTGTTTTGTCAAAAATTAATTTACACCACTTTCCACAAATCCATGTAATTAGAGAGGTTTGGTGTTATTTAATTTCTCATTCAAGTAAAACTATTATTTTGTGGTTAAATAATGACTCAAGCAGAATATCCTGCTAAAACCAAAAACTTTAAAAAGTCTACTTAAGTACATGTATTTAAGTTTATTCAAATTATACTTAAGTGCATGTATTTGAGTAAACAAAACTTCCTACTACACACCAGTGGGTGTAAACCATCAACAAAGCCACGCTTAGTGTCCAGATTGTGCCCCGGTGAACTATATTATAAAAGGCATATTATACTAACCTACCAAATTAGCAAAACTAATTCAAACAGTTTGTAATTTGCATTCAGAGGGTTTAAAAAAGACCCCGTAAACAAACAAACAACGAAAGTGGCCTTTCACACAATCCTTAAACACACAAATCACACTTCAGAGTAGCCAAACATTCCACAAACCTCCAGCCCTTGCCGTTACACACACACACACACACACACACACCCACACACACACATGCATGCATGCCTGTGCAAATCAAAGCCTTGTGATCTAGACCCTCAGCCTGCAGGACACTTAATTTCCTGCAGTATTATTGATGTTATTGTTTTCCGGAATGGGAGAATGCGTGTGTAATATGCTTTTATTGTTGTTATTCCATTGTGATTACTCCGGCCGGGGCGGCTGCTGCCGTGGCAGTGTGTGTGTGTGTGTGTGTGTGTGAGTGTGTGTGTGGACTGGGTCGGCACGGTAACTCGGTCCAGATGCTCTGGGCTGCGGTAATTGGCCCTGGAGCCTCTGAAATCCCCGCGTCGTTGGGTGCTGAGCGGCTTGTGTTTCAGAGCCATTCTGACACGGACTGGCCCGGCCTTGGTCCAGGTTAACGACCCTACTTCTCTTTCATGGGAAAGGTAGTGTTTCCAACAGCATAAAATGTTCTAATGCCAGGATAAAGTATGAGGCTGTTGTTGTTCATTTAATATCACATATTTTTTTACCTTTAAACATCTGGATTTTTTTCCTGTTATTATCTTTAAGGTGTATTTAACACAATATAATGTTTTTCAACTATGAAACAGCAGAGGGAGTGTCATTGTTCAACACAGTAGTAAAAAAAGAAAAAAAGCCTTGGAACATTGTCTAAAATGCACATGTCCAAAGGTTTGTAGCCCTTTATTTTTTATGTATTCAGTTATTAGACCCACTGTGAACACATATCTCCAGTTAGGTATACACACAATTTATATAATGTCCATTGTTAAGGAACTGCACATGAGCCTAAAGTCACCACGCTCAATGCCAGGTGTTCGTTGGAAGGGTCCAAAGCCTCCTAGCAATGAGGTGTGGAGCAGTGGAACTGTGTTCTATGGTGGCACCCCATTCACTACTGGTACACTAACAGAAATGGTCCAGACCTCTTAATACATTAATTATACTTAAACTAATAACAGTAGTTTCAATGCCACCATTTTGTGGATACTTACATTTGTATGTCCATGGAATTCTGCTATTTTTACTTATCAGCTAGTCATCCATTGCATCTATTTTGTGAACACATTCATAAACACACATATGATACTCATGCATTTATCCATACAATCAAATGTGGCTTTAGGAGAAATCCAAAGCTGTTTCCATTACCATGCTTGAGTTAAAATGAAATGCTAGAAGATGTGAAGGTTTTCTCTCTCTGTCTCACTGACGTACACTGTCTGGCTCGTAGGGTGGAGTGTGTGGGGAGCTTGGGCCTGCAGAATTTAGGGCTTTTAAAGGCAGACTTTGGCCGGCACTGGCAGAGGTGAAATATGTCAGGGATTTGACATGTTCTTCACTCCCGAGCCGTCTGCACACCTGCTTTTATGATCCACACAGACCCTCACCTCCTACACACAGCTCTATATCTTTATCCTTTTTTGTCCCCTCATTTTTCTCCCTCTCTGTCTCCCTCTTTTCTCCATTCTTCTCCCCCTCACACTTCCTGCACTCTGGGCCTTGCCAGACGGTCGTAATTAACGAGGAAAACGATAGTCCCCACGGTCCTCTGGCTCTCCACTAGGCTCCCTGTCCACTCCCTATGTGTGTGTGCATATATATATATATATATATATATAGTGTGTGTATGTGTGTGTGAGAGAGAGAGCGTGTGTGAGAGTACCTCTGTGGATTAGTGTACATTTTGTGTGTGTGTGTGTGTGTGTGTGTGTGTCTGTGTGTGTTTGTGTGTAGACCCCTAGTGTATAAATATATAAATCCACCACTCCTTGTGTATATCAGCATTTATAAGTATGTATGCGTGTCTTTGTGTGTGTTGCTTCTGTGCATGTTTGTGTACCTTTCCAGGACAGAAATGGCACAATAAAACCAAAGGAATATATATTGTAATTAAATAAATAAATCAATTAATAAATAAATAAAATAAACAAATAATTTTTATAAAAACATAATAATGTAATCCATATCAGACTCTGTGTTAATGTTCATCCATGGGAAGACAACTAACTATGATGGGTCTGAAAGGATGTGGAGGCCAACAAAAAGCCCTCACTCAGAAACTGACAAAACAGAAAAGAAATTGCTTGGACAGGCCACAGAGCCCAGACCTCAACAGTGAATATAGATTGTAAAATATTAAACATAGGAGACATATGTACAATCCCATGTCCTTAAATTGTATAAAAACAAACGTGTGTGTGTGTGTGTGTGTGTGTGTGTGTGTGTGTGTGTGTACCTATGCTCTTGGCTTATACTCCTTTTTTCCTCAATACTTCTTTATGTTCAACCTCAGCAATGAAGCATGATCTCACTCCGCTACAAATAACACACACTCCCTCACACACACAACGACTTCTCACACAGCCTTGCAACCTGGGAGCTATAGCTCACACACACCAACACAACAAGCTTCCTGACAAAATTCTCAATTTACTGGTGTGCACCACATGCTCCTGCAGCGCTGAAAGCATACACACACACACACACACACACACACACACACATACACACACTGGTGTTTTGGCTGAGTTAATGCTTGTGTCAAATGGTTTATTATGCCTTGGTGTAAGGGCTGGGAGTAACTGTGTGTGTATGTGTGTGTGTGTGTGTGTTTATACTTTCAGTCTTAACTCTCTAATTTCCTGCTTAACTCATTAGTAGAGTACATTAAGTCATTTTAAACTTATTGAAGAATGTATAAGGACATTAAAATGTAGCAGCAGTACTATAGTGCACTCTCCAAGCAGAGACTTCACAGTGGTCACTGCATGTATTCTGCAGATAATACAGATGATTTGTTAATAGTGAATAAATAAATAAACAAAAAAACACTGAACAGCACAAGTGTACAAAACTGTATGTCTCTGCATTTACCCTCTGTATTGATAGTTGTGAATTAGTTGTCTTGCTAAAAGGGCACTCCAGCTGTGGATGTTGAGGGAGGAGAAACATCTGTTCCTTCCAATCCCCATTACCCTTTTCCAGCCACTCCAGAAAATCAAATTTTGGACTCAAGCCTTTAGACAGTGGCTGCCACTATCAAACTCCACAATGTTTTTGCCTTTCACTACATGTAAGTAAATTCATGCCTACGTGCTTTTCTTCGGACAACAATGCAGTTAAGATTATTACACATGTATCCAGGCACAGTAACTTGTAGCATTGGGTAATAATTAAACCATAGTGTTTAATGTGAGACATTCCACTGTGCATACACACATCCTGAATAATCTCCACAGAAAGGCATGGAATAATAATAAAAAAAAAGATGCTCTGGAACAGTTGCATAATCTGCCTGGTGCCAAGTGTGGCTTAGAGGGATATGAAGCTTCTAGCATTGATCTGTGGAACAGTAGAACTGCGTTCTCTGGAGTGATTTAAGGAGGTACATGATCCAGAACTAATCATCCAACATCGGTACCTGACCTCACTAATGCTCTTGTGGGTGAATGCTGTCTAATTCTCTCATGTTCTCACATCCAGTCTTCCCCTGACGAGTGCTGCAAAAAACGCAACAAACACATATTACCTTTCATAACCAAGCCACAGTGTGTGCATCAGTGGGTAGAGTGTGTGTGTGTGTGTGTGTGTGTGTGTGCTGTTAAAGACTTACTTTTAAATGGACTCGCCCACTGTGACATGCCTTCCTCATCTTAATGGCATCTGGTCACGACTTCTCCCCGGATAAGAACAGTGGACCATTCCAGCTCATGGCCATTCCAGAAGAGGACTGATAAGACTTCCTCTGATTTCTATCTGTCACTCACAGTCAAAGACAGGGTCGCACACAGACAACCCCCCCACCCCACCCCTTCCTCCCACACACACACACACACACACACACACACACACACACACACACACACACCACACACTAAAGTAAATAAACCATCACATAGGAACTACATTACCCTCTCTTTCGCTGTCTAACACACACACACACACACACACACAACCACAGAATCAAAACAATGTGGATAGCACAATATAAATGGACATTGAGGTAAGAGACACTAGAGGCGCCCTCTTCACATTTGATATTAATATTAATTCACTGTGAATTGATCACAATGATCTGAATCTGATCCAATCCATATACTGTACATTTACAGTTGTCTTTTAAATGTGAACATTCAGATGGAGTACATACTGTAATGGCAGGAGTATACAGGGCCAGAGAGAGAGAGAGAGAGAGAGAGATGCAGACAGAGATAGAGCGAGAAAAATATGTCATAATGGAAAAGGAGTGAGCACAACAAATTTGTGAAAACTCTTTTCTCCAAAGCACATTTTGACTCATTACATTTTGTTGGCTTCCCTTCTTCCTGAGCTCCCATTACTTGTGGGGTCCCACAGGGCTTAGTACTCCAATATTGACCAATATTGTTTTATATGTGCCCAGCTTCCATTTGGCAATGTCAAAGTTAACCATAATCTATCGTTGCTCTCACACTGATGAGAGCAGGGAAGTGTTCTCAGGGAGTGATAAACGCACAGACTGGACTCAATTATTCACCTAACTGCCTAATTTTAATCACCTGAAGTGAATGTGGGTTCTACAGATGGGAAATAGCCTATTTGACCAATCTTGAGTTATTATTCTAATCAGGAGAGCCTCATTTTAGAAAAGAGGTCTCCCTGCTCTGCAGAAATAACAATCAATAAAACATTCACAGACAGCAAGCAAATGAAAATCAGTTTTACTTTCAGCAGATGTTAACACAGAAGAACAAATGGCCCTGCTTAATTACACATTAACAATACATGCAACACCATTTTATTCCATGTTTCAGATGCAACACAATAATTCAGCTT
>NC_089800.1:9648400-9650900 GCF_029633855.1 Hoplias malabaricus
GGTGAACAGATGAGCACAGGCTACTGAAACTGCTGCCATAGCTAGAGCCAGGGCCAGCACGGTTGGGACATGTTGATACAAGCATCAAGACACAATCATATGGGTTCATTATAAGGTCATAAATTCATCATGAGTGATACTTAAAATATTACTTACACACCTTCACACTGGATGTTCCTTAAGGCACCCATATTCCTGGAAAAGATATTAAAATGCATGTGCAGCTTTTAATTTGAGTTATTTCCACCTTAATACCACCACATTCCACCTTAAATAATGTAGAAGTTAATTCCTGGCACACCTTAAAACGTAATAAAATATGTAAATGTGGTTTTACTGTGCCTCTGCGTTTAACCCCTCCATGGCAGTGAACACACACACTAGTGTGGATGGAAGGGACAAGTAGCACACACACACCTGTAGCAGCTGGGGGTTAGGTGCCTTGCTCAAGGTCACTCCAGGTGTTGATGTTGCAGGAGAAGACAGCACTGTCCCTTCACCCCAGTCCCCACATTTTCCTGCTGGTTGGGGGACTGAACCAGAGATTTTCCAAAACATTTAAGGTGGAATGGAAAATTAAGAAATGAACTTCTGCCTCCTATTGACTAATACACACTGTGCATAGGTAAATGTGCTATAGTCTGACTGCTGTGTTTAATGTAAGCAGTTTGTGGAGTGTGCAGAGGAAGGTTGGTAGCTCATGGAGTAGGGGTTAATGGCACTGGGGTAGCTTGTGGAATGGGCCGAGCAGGGTTTTATCATCCCTTGGTATATTATGGAGTGGGTGGAGTGATGATTAATCATGCTGTACCTCAAGGAGCAAGTACAATGATGTGTTATTGCATGAGATTTCCCAGCAAATCTTTGTTAGAAATGTTGCGTTCATCTTCACCTCACACATCACACAACTTTAGGTCCTATAGCCACAGCATGCTTTACAATAAGCAACTTTTGCCTCTCTGTGCATGAGGAATTCTTCAAAACACTTTATAAAAATCACAGGTCTCCTGAGCCAGTTTGGCCTCCACAGCACCCTCCATTCCTGTTCATTCACTGCCCTGGATTCTTTTTTCTTTCTCTTCCCCTTTATGTCTCAGAAGCCTTCTGACAGCTCATTACAGCATCTCACTCAAGCTAACAGTGTTATTACTGTGTTTGTACCCACTTATGAGAGAGTTTTTTCTTGTGGCATCGCTCTTGCCGCATGAGAGAGAGAGAGAGGGAGAGAGAGAGAGAGAGAGAGAGAGAGAGAGAGAGAGAGAGAGAGAGAGAGAGAGAGCTAGGAGAAGAGTGTCTTTCCAGATGTGATTTTTACAGCCCTGGCAAAGCCACTTTTGGTTGGAGCCATGAGGAGGATTGGGGTGAGAGGTCTTGAGGGTGGGACAGGGCCAGTGTGTTTTTGGATGTATGTGTATGTGTGTGTATGTGTGTGTGAGTGTGTGTGTGTGTGTGTGTGTGTGTGTGTGTGTGTGTGTGTGTGTGTGTGTGTGTGTGTGTGCTGGACCTAAATGGCTTTTCCTGGTGTGAAACAATTCTCTTTAATGGCTCAGGTGTATGGCGCTGGAAAGAATAATGGTGACACGTCAGAGACGGAATGATTGATTGTGTGTATGTGTGTGTGTGTGTGTGAATGTGTGTGATATAGAGTGAGAGTCATTCTGTACAGGTGTGCATTGAACCTAAATAGAGATGGTATGATGTTGTTTGCAGCGACTGAGTTTCTACTTGAAAATGTTGTGAAGCACTTTGTTATAGCTGTTCAAAACTACTGCTTTTTAAACAATTATTATTTCTCCCCAATGTTATTTGTCTCCAAGGGATTCTAATGAAGAGGCTATTTAAACAACAATGGAACTTGAATTACAGATATTTCTTGGAAATCCCCAATATTTCTAATAATGCAGTCTGGCCTCGCTGTGAACAGGCAGATCAGCACAACACTTCATAAAATCACACCTCCTCTGAGCTGAAACAGCCACCGCAGCACTTTCACTCTTCATGGAAGTCCACGTTCATGTGGTTTCTGTTTCTGCCTTTCTTGTTGCTGAACATTTGGAGGTGGCGCTGCAGACTGTTGAAAATCGGGACAGGAGGATCCTTAAAAAACGGAAAACGAAGAAAGGTGTCTCAATGGAAATCATACATTTCTGTGTACAAACAAACTTTTTACTTGTAAAATACGCACATAACATATTTGCGCATGTTGAAGTGAATTTCTGGCAACCCGGCATGAAAAATCCACCTTAAAACTTTCCCTAACTTTCACCCCTACCCTTAACTCTAACCTTAACCCTAAACTGAACATTACCCGTGGTTTTATTTTCTTCTATCGTCTGCATTGACTCCAGTGGTACCCGTCTGTTCTGAGCTTATATACGACGTGCACAAACATGGGTGAAATGAATGCAGAGTATGGACAGAAGTGCTTACAGTGAGTACAGCTGTTTTCTTCAAGCACATCAGTGAATAGTGATTGTAAAATAACTATTAATTATGGTCA